>NC_062522.1:1186183-1201183 GCF_022655615.1 Tachysurus fulvidraco | reverse complement strand
GGTGTGTGTGTGTGTGTGTGTGTGTGTGTGTGTGTGTGTGTGTGTGTGTGTGTGTGTGTGTGTGAACAGGAGAACCGTATCGCTGTGTCACTCACGTTATTCACTTTACACACCTGAAAGCTGCAGTGTTACACTTAATGATACACTCATGCTAACGGCGACAAAGGGACAGGTTTCGGTTTCTAGTGTGTGTGGTGTGCAGCATGGAGTCACGATTTCAGTGACGTTATAGAAAAACTCCATCCTTTTGTTGTGATGTAAAATAACAACAAATCCAAGCCACTGTTTTAAACCTTCCTACAGCACACGTGGAGCTCCTTCCTGCAGTTACATCACTTCCTGCTACAATAAATGTGCTATTACATGTTTATGGAAGCTTTATGTTAATAAATGAATCCTAGAAGTTTATACTCCTGCAAACTGCAGGTTCCTCAGGGAGCGTCTGGGTAAATAAGGGTTTTATTGTTTTTTAGGAATTCTCTCAAAATACACAAAGTGCAGCTTTCATCTGAGAAACAGACTGAAGAAAGCTTTAGGGCTTAAATATAATCAGTTTGTGATGAAGTCTGAATGTTCTGAAGATAAACTAGTTTCATGTACGTGTGTGTTTCTGTTTGTGTGTCTCTTTGTGTGTGCACGTGTGTTTTTGTGTGCGTGTGTGTGTGTCTGTGCGCATGTGTTTTTGTGTGTCTCTTTGTGTGTGTCCGTGTGTTTTTGTGTGTGTGTGTGCACATGTTTTTGTGTGTGCACATGTTTTTTTTGTGTGTCTCTGTGTGTATGTGTCTGTGTGCATGTTTTTGTGTGTCTCTGTGTGTATGTGTCTGTGTGCATGTTTTTGTGTGTCTCTCTTTGTGTGTGTCTCTGTGTGTGTCTTTGTGTGTGTTAATAATAAGATTAATATTAGTTATATATAAATGTGTATGTATTTATCCCCAATGAACAAGTCTGAGGTGACTCAGGTGACTGTGGGGAGGAAAAACTCCCTTAGATGGTAAAGGAAGGAACCTTGAGAGGAACCAGACTCAAAGGGGAACCTCATCCTCATCTGGGTGACACTGGGGGTGTGATTATATAACCTCATCCTCATCTGGGTGACACTGGGGGTGTGATTATATAACCTCATCCTCATCTGGGTGACACTGGGGGTGTGATTATATAACCTCATCCTCATCTGGGTGACACTGGGGTTGTGATTATATATATACAGTCTGATAAATGTTGTAGTGATGTAAAAGACCACATGGAGTTCACATCTCCTCTTTAGTATCAGAGTCTAACTGGAGCTGGTAGATCTGTAGATGTCTCAGGATCCTCACAGGGTCGCCCTCGTCTCAGTGGACGTCCAAAATCTTCATCGCACGGAAGATGATCGGAGCAGCTACAATGTCTGGATGCCTCGTGATGGTAGAAAGAGAGAAGCAGTGGAGAGGAATTAACATATCTGCTGTTCATAAAATGTGCAAGTCTGATGTAATAGAGCACAATATTATGGGATGTATTATGTGAACGTCGGACTAAAGAGATGAGTTTTTAATCTACATTTAAACTGGGAAAGTGTGTCTGCGCCCCGAACACTATCAGGAAGACTATTCCAAAGTTTGGGAGCTAAATAAGAAAACGCTCTACCACCTTTAGTAGACTTAGATATTCTGGGAACTACCAGAAGTCCTGAGTTTTGTGATCTCAGAGAGCGTGAAGGATTGTAACATGTTAGAAGACTAGTTAGATACATGGGAGCTAAACCATTAAGAGCCTTGTAAGTAAGTAGCAGCAGTTTGTAATCAGTTCTAAACTTAACAGGTAGCCAGTGTAGAGATGATAACATTGGGGTTAAAGGTCATACTTTCTTGTCCTAGTGAGAACTCTGGCAGCTGCATTTTGGACTAACTGTAACCTATTTATTAAAGATGCAGGACAACCACCTAGTAATGCATTACAATAGTCCAGTCTAGAGGTCATGAAGGCATCAACTAGCTTCTCAGCATCAGATACAGACAGGATGTTTCTCAGCTTGGTGATATTTCTAAGGTGAAGAAGTGTGAGAGTTTCTTTGCATTGGTTTTTGGACCTATGAGTAGTATTTCTGTCTTATCGGAGTTTAACAATAGAAAGTTGCAGCTCATCCAGTCTTTTATCTCTCTAAGGCACTGAGTTAATTTGGACACTGTGGCTATTTCATCTGGTTTTGATGAGATATATAACTGTGTGTCATCAGCATAACAATGGAAACTAATCCCATGTCTTCTAATAATGTTCCCTAATGGAAGCATGTATATAGAGAAAAGCAGAGGTCCTAGAACTGATCCTTGAGGGACCCCATAATTAACTGGTAGTAAACTGGAGGATTCACCATTTAATTCTACAAAAAGGTATCACTCTGACAGGTAGGATCTAAACCAACTTAAAGCCTGACCATGAATACCTGTGTAATTTTGTAAGCGATCTAGAAGAATGTTGTGATCTATAGTGTCGAATGCAGCACTAAGGTCAAGCAGAACTAATAGTGACATACAGTCTTGGTCCGAAGCTAAGAACAAGTCGTTTGTAACTTTAACAAGTGCAGTTTCTGTGCTATGATGGGGCCTGAAACCTGACTGAAACTCTTCAAGGATGTTGCTCTCCTCTAAGTAGGAGCTCAGTTGAACAGACACAACCTTTTCAAGTATTTTAGACATAAACAGAAGGTGTGAGATAGGTCTGTAATTTGATAGTTCATTAGGGTCTAAGTTAGGTTTCTTAATGAGTGGCCTAATAACTGCCAACTTAAAAGACTTCGGGACGTAACCTAAAGATAACGAGGAGTTAATGATATTAAGAAGAGGCTCACCAGCTTTATGTAACACTTCTCTCAGTAATTTAGTGTGAATGGGATCTAGTGAGCAAGTTGATGTAGCTGTAGTAATAAGTTTATCTAACTCTTCCTGTCCTGTACTTGTAAAGCTGTGTAGTTGTGTGTAGAGCTTTAGGTGAGACTGAGTCACAAGCTGAATATCACCTATTTTGTTCCTGATGCTTTCAATATTATCAGTAAAGAATCTCATAAAGTCCTGACTACTGAACTGTGATGGACGTGTGTTCAGATCTCTGGGTTTTTGTTCATCTGGATTGTTCTGGTTATTTACTGTGAGTTTGCTCATGTGCTCAGCCCTAGCAGTTGGGATGTGGTAGCCTAGTGGTTAAGGTGCTGGATTTCCAATCGGAAGGTTGTGAGTTTGATTCCTACATCCACCAAGCTGCTGAGCAAGGCCCCCTGAGCAAGGCCCTTAACCCTCAATTGCTCAGTTGTATCAAAATGAGATAAAATGTAAGTCGCTCTGTATATAAGGGCGTCTGCTAAATACTGTAAATGTAGCAGTTTTTAGAGTCTGTCTATTGCGTGAATGTTAAAATCTCCTACAATTAACGTTTTATAAAAGTTAACCAAAAGGTCTGAAAGAATATCTGCAAATTCTCTATGAAAATCAGTGTAGGGCCGTGGGGGTCTGGGGGTCTGTACACGGTCGCTAGAGCAAGAGACATCATTCGTGTGTGTTTGTGTGTGTGTGTTTGTGTGTGTGTGATTTACCAATAATTATATTTTTAATCATTAAAGAACTTCATACTTTTTATCTATTTATATTTACATTGAATGAAGTGGAGCGTTGGTCAGACGTGTCACTTCCTGTTGTCACTTCTGTTACAGCAGATATAAACACTCGCCTCCTCACCGGCCGAACTTTATTCTCTCTTCAGATTAATATTACGCTCTACATTTAAAACAAACAAAATCCCAGTTCTTTGTTAGAATAGAGACATGTGGGCGTGGTACTACGTCCTTATATGGAGCTGAGTGCAGCCCAGGATTGGTGTGTTGTTGAGTCCATATATGGAAAGATTGTAGTTTTAAGCGGCCATGTTTTTTAGACTGTCAGTGGTAATGTGGGTGTGGCTTTGAGTCAATGTATGCAAGGGGTGTCATTTTATTAAGTCCATATATGGAAATGGGAACTGAGAGAGAGAGAGAGAGAGAGAGAGAGAGAGAGAGAGAGAGAGAGATCTTAACCTCCTGGCAGAGGAACACACTCCTACACTGCAGTCTCACAGTTGCCATGGTTACAGTGGGATTGCTGGGAAGAAGTGTTGGAGGCGGTGAGTTTGTTTGGGTTTGTGTCTGTAGGAGGTTAGTTAGATGTGAGCATGTAAATGGTTCGAGCACACACATGTGCACACATACACACACATGCGCGCACATGTGCACACACACACACATGTGCACACACACACACACATGTGCACACACACACACACACACATGTGCACACACACACACACACACACACACGTGCACACACACATGCGCGCACCCATACACACACATGCGCGCACATGTGCACACACACACATGCTCGCACACACACACATGTGCGCACACACACACACACACACACACACACACACACACACAGAGCTTCACACTCACTTTGTTCAATGACAGGCAGTTGAACACTGAAGAAAATGACACAATCCACAGGGAGAGAAAGTGTGTGTCTGCGTGTGTGTGTGTCTGTGTGTCTGTGTGTGTGTGTGTGTGTGTGTGTGTGTGTGTGTGTGTGTGTGTGTGTGTTTCCTATGAGAAACTAAGAGAACAAAATTCTCTCAGGAATAAAATCTGCTTCAAAACAACTGAGCTTGAAAACACCAGGACATTTTAAAGCCGGGACATTCTCACTGCTTCTGTATTAAAGCGATTTGGGGCGGAGCTTCACTCAGACTGTGATGTCACAGAATTGTTTCTCAGTGACTTTGAACTAATCACATTTGATAAAACCGATTTTGAAAATGAGATTTTTATTTATTAACTTCAGTTATTGTTGATGATTAGTTAAGATGGTTGAAATGATTACATATGTTCAGCGTTATGGGCAAGGTGAAAGTTTGGGTGTGGTTAGAGGTGGGGTTATGGGTGTGTTTGAAGTCTGGACAGAGTTAGGACTGGTTTGAGGGCGGGACTGTGTTTAATATTTGAACTGATTTTATATATAATACTGTCTGGAACCTTCACTGCTGCACCACTACAAGAATGTGTGTGTGTGTGTGTGTGTGTGTGTGTGTGTGTGTGTGTGTGTGTGTGTGTGTGTGTGTGTGTGTGTGTGTGTGTGTGTGTGTGTGTGTGTGTGTGTGTGTGTGTGTGTGTGAGGGAGACACACTGCAGCCCCACAGAAAGTTAAATGACAGATAAGACAGCACAGTAGAATAAAAGTTGGAGGAGTGAGTGTGAGATTTCAGCTGAGAGAAGAGAAATGGTGAGATGATTAAATCACATCCTTCTCTCATCTCTCAGCACTTCTGCATTTTTATTTGCTCTCAGTTGATGTGCTCAGATTTCACTCCATCTCTCTGTCCTCATAAACATCCTTACTGCAGTTAGTATAAAAAGACTAGGGCGTGGTCAAGGGTGGGGTTATAGGCTGGTTGGGACAGAGTTAGAGGCAGGACCTGGGATCTGGTTGTGAGTAAGGTGATAGTAAAGACTGGGTGGGGTTAGGGTTAGGACAACAGATGGGTGGAGCTATGGGCAGGTTAGAGGCAGGGTTAGGGTTAGGACAACAGATGGGTGGAGCTATGGGCAGGTTAGAGGCAGGGTTAGAGGTGGGTTTAGGTTTATAATAACAGATGGGTGGAGCTATGGGCAGATTAGAGGCGGGGTTAGGGTTATTATAACAGATGGGTGGAGCTTAGGGTGGGATAGAGGCGGGGTTAGGGTTAGGATAACAGATGGGTGGAGCTATGGGCAGGTTAGAGGCAGGGTTAGATGTGGGGTTAGGGTTAGGTTTAGGATAACAGATGGGTGGAGCTATGGGCAGGTTAGAGGCAGGGTTAGAGGTGGGGTTAGGGTTAGGCTTAGAATAACAGGTGGGTGGAGCTATGGGCAGGTTAGAGGCGGGGTTAGGGTTAGGATAACAGATGGGTGGAGCTATGGGCAGGTTAGAGGCGGGGTAGGAGATGTTAAGTTTGAGATATTTATTGCAAATTTTTCTTTTCAGTTATTAAATTCTAATTATCTCTTAATTAACAGATAAGTTTAGATTAGTTAGATTAGTTTACTG
The DNA here is from genome assembly GCF_022655615.1 of Tachysurus fulvidraco. Classification (NCBI taxonomy): domain Eukaryota; kingdom Metazoa; phylum Chordata; class Actinopteri; order Siluriformes; family Bagridae; genus Tachysurus; species Tachysurus fulvidraco. The sequence continues at coordinate 1,195,097 of NC_062522.1, read as the reverse complement.
TAATGAAGCCCAGGGCTGAATATGTGTCATGTTTGTGTGTTAAATAATCACATGTTTATCCTTGTTTATTTTTTAGGTGACATCACACAGAAAGGATATGAGAAGAAGAGGGCTAAGTTACTGGCACCGTACACAACACACACACACAGTAAGACCTGTGACATGCCTCACTTGTGTTTAATGCCTTATTAACACCTTTATCCTCATCAGTGTGTGTGTGTGTGTGTGTGTGTGTGTGTGTGTGTGTGTGTGTTACAGCCCACAGGAGTGTTAGACAACATTAGTCTAAAGGAGATAAGATAGAGTTTAACTGTTCTTTAAGCCATCACCCATAACTCCTGCTCATGTAGGCTCAGCTCCAGCCTCAGACTCTGACCTGTACAGTTCAGCTGGACTTGAGTCACTAAAATGATTCATTCAGATGTGTTTACTGATTCATTCACTGATCATCTTACTAAGTTAAATCCTTGTTTTTCTTCTTGTTTGAAAAGGTGATGAACCGAACGAACAGCATGCGTCTGTCGGCCGAGCTGAAAACAGTGAGTCAGTCGATCCTCCGTCATTCACCTCCTCCTTACATTTAGCTCACAAACTGTGTGTATCAGTTCACTCAGTCAGTCCATCTACTGCTCTCCTTCACAATCAAGTAAGAGACGTAACAAACTGTATGTACTGTAATACATATATAGATAAAACATGTTACCGTGGCAACCACCCTATTTTCATCTAGAACAAGATGGCTAAGCTTCAGGTTCTGTATTTAAAGGTTTCTGTGATACATTAATTTGCATATGAGTTGCGAGTGGCTTGAAACTCCTAATGTAGTTACATCACAAAGTGTTACATCATAAAGTGTTACATCACAAAGTGTTACATCACAAAGTGTTACATCACAAAGTGTTACATCACAAAGTGTTACATCACAAAGTGTTACATCACAAAGTGTTACATCACAAAGTGTTACATCACAAAGTGTTACATCACAAAGTGTTACATCACAAAGTGTTACATCACAGACTGTTACATCACAAAGTGTTACATCACAAAATGAGCTCCGCCCCAATGTTACACAGTAAAAAATCACTGATTTAAGTAAAATTAATAAAATAAAAGTGAATTAAATCTACTGAATAAAACCTTTGGGCATTTATTTTTGTCTTACAGATTTGACCCCACCTCCTGAGTATGATGGACAGGAGCCTGGTCCAAGCTCTGCTACTGTACCCAGCAACGCCTCCTCAAGCTCCTCCTCCTCTCGGCATCATCGTGCACGCAGATCGCACAGGAGCGGAGGCACTCGGGACGAGCGCTACAGATCAGGTAATAACACGGAGTTACGATCAGGTCTTAATAAACACTTATGCAGCGTTATGACAGATACTCAAATAGAAGTTGCTTCTTGGAAATCTGGTGCATTTCAGTTTGGCAGTAAAAAAAGTAAAAATCTAGAATTAAAACATGACATAAATAAATAAAATAAAACAAGTTAATCAGATAAGTTTCTGTGCTGATGTTCTGCTGTCCCTCTGTTTGTATACAAATGTTTGTACATGATGTTGGACTAAATTATTAATATTATTTACACTGAAAGTGAAATGAAGCACAAATAATCAAAACTGAAATACAGGTCTGTTTGTGGGCGGAGTTTAACAGAAAACTGGGCGTGTATTAATGATGATCTCTCTTGGTCTATCTTTCCTTTGTGTGTGTGCGTGCGTGTGCATGTGTGTGTGTGCATGTGTGACAGATATACACACCGAAGCTGTTCAGGCTGCTTTGGCCAAACACAAAGAGGAGAAAATGGCGTTGCCGATGCCGACCAAACGTCGCTCAGCGTACGTGCAGTCACCTATCGACAACTGCAGCCCACCAGGTATACAGACAGACAGATACATACACACACTCACAGAGTTTATTGCATTTGTAGCTGTCCTCCTTTCTGTCTCTCTGTCCTGTCAGACTCGTCCTCGTCCTCAGATGATGAAAGCGGTCCAGGGCTCAGCGGTGGTCAGCAGCCATCTCCAGACTCGTGGATGAACAGTTCCATCCCAGGTTCCTCCACTTCATCCTCCTCAGCATCTTCCACCATGTCTCATGGAGAGTCTCGTCCCCCTCAGGCACCTCAGCCACAAAGTCAACACACACACTCACAGCCACCACATTCATACTCACAACCGTCCGCCCTCGCGGAGGCCTTCGCCCACGCCTGCATCGGTGAGTCCCATCTCACACACAAACCTGGTCCCAGCACCCTGAGGGATTAGTATATTATATATTATTATAATGTTTACAAACCATTATAAACACCAGAGAGTAGGATGAAAAATCATTGTAAAACTGAAAAGTATTATAATTGATTTAGATGAGTTTAAAATGGTGTGATTGTGTGTGTGTGTGGTGTGTGTGATGTATGTGTGTGTGTATGTGTGTGTGTGTGGTGTGTGTGATGTATGTGTGTGTGTGTGTGTGTGTGTGTGTGATTTATGTGTGTGTGATGTGTGTGTGGTGTGTGTGATGTATGTGTGTGTGTGTGTGTGTGTGTGTGATTTATGTGTGTGTGATGTGTGTGTGGTGTGTGTGATGTGTGTGTGTGGTGTGTGTGTGTGGTGTGTGTGATGTATGTGTGTGTTGTTTGTTGTTGCTGTCTGTGTGTGGTGTGTTTACTTGTTGTGTTTTTTTGTTGTTATTTTGTTGGTGTTGTGTGGTGTGTGTGTGTGGTGTGTGTGATGTGTGTGTGTGGTGTGTGTGATGTATGTGTGTGTGGTGTGTGTGATGTATGTGTGTGGTGTGTGTGATTGTGTGTGTGGTGTGTGTGATTGTGTGTGTGTGTGACAGATCCTACAGGTTTCATTGTTCTGGGTGCTGATGGTGATTCTCCGACTCAGACACGAAATCAAGGATCTCGTGTGGATCTGCCCTCTAATGCCATAGTGAGAGGGATGAGTCGTGGCCAGAGCAGATCCAGCATGATAGAGACAGCAGACGGTACTGAGACTGTGTGTGTGTGTCATAGCTCTTCTCCACTGAACAATGCAACAACATATTTAGTCGTTTCTGTACCCTGACCAACACGAGGTTGTTAAGACTTAAAAGTTTTGTGGAAAGAAAATGAAAAGCTCAAGATCACGAAGCACTTCTGTAAAGTGAAGAGGACAGAAACTGTTTATTTACATTCTGTTAAAAAACCCATAAACATCAAATTACTGTATAAAATACTGACTCCAGTCAGAGATACTTATCAGGACAGTTATATATGATATTTTGAGTAATGGACGGTCTGCACTGATTTTAGCCCCGCCCACATGTCCCCGCATGTCCCTGCTCTGCTCACCTGACCCTTGGACAGACGCACAACCAAATTCAGTGCAGGGTTTTTTCTAATCTGCTCATGAGAGCTCCAAGGTTCCATGGGCGTCGGCAGCAAATAAAAAGTGGGCGTGTCCTGTCCCACCCACATGTAATAGTTCCGACGCTCATGGATTTCAGGAAGCAGGAGCGTGGTCAATGCTGTAGGTAAAATGCGGAATGGAGTTTAATTTATTAGGACATTCCTCAAGCGGAATGGATTCGACTGGCGGCGCTCTGAAAAGTAATAAAAAAGACATATGCACTGAATAGAGACGGTAAAAGTGGGTGGGTCCAATATTATTGGTCCTAAAAAGTGGGTGGGTCCAATATTATTGGTCTTAAAAAATGGGTGGGTCCAATATTATTGTCTTTAAAAGTGGGTGGGTCCAATTTTATTGTCTTTAAAAGTGGGTGGGTCCAATATTATTGTCTTTAAAAGTGGGTGGGTCCAATATTATTGTCTTTAAAAGTGGGTGGGTCCAATATTATTGGCCTTAAAAAGTGGGTGGGTCCAATATTATTGTCTTTAAAAGCCGGTGGGTCCCATGTTATTGTCTTTAAAAGTGGGTGGGTCCCATGGGGTCCGACGCTCATGCAATGCTATTACAGTACTGAAATATTTAGACCCTGATGATGTAACTGCTTTGTCTGTTGTCATGGTGACCCTTCAGTTTGGTGACTAATGAACTGGACTGACAGTGTAGGTGTGTTTACAGTGAGCACAATACAGTAAGTTTTCATTGTTTAATGTCTGACAGTGATTTAAGTTGGTGAATTGATCACACACACACACACACACACACACACACTCAAAGAGTGACATTCATTTATTAATCAATAATGTATTTTTTCTTTTTCCTTTCCACTCTTTCTTCACTTGTCATGCTGCTTTTCATTGCTTTTCTCTGTTAGTGAGAAGAGTGGGGAAAGGTAATGCTTAGCCGTAACCATGCCCTGCAGTTAGGTCTTGTCCCTCGGCCTGCTTTCATTGTGTGTGTGTAATAATGTGAAGCTGTGTGTTGAAGCACTGTGTAGATTTGCTCCTTTTTTACCCCCTTTTCTGGTCCAGGGTCCACATTTATCAGTGATGCATACAGACTAATCTTTACAAACATTTTAAAGCACAATGTGGGATTTTTCAGTAAGTGTTTACTTATGTGCATTGCAAAAATGACAGCAAATAAAAATATCTTATAAAGTATAAAACCAGACAAGAAGTTGTCTGTGTATTAATAGTGTGTGAAATCCCATTGTTACGCATGAGATAAAGGAGGTCCCTGGTCTTTAGACACATGAACAGAGATGTTCTGAAGTTATGAACTCATCTGGAGCCATGAGGAACATGTGTGGTCTTGTCCTGTCCTGCTTGGCTGGGTCAGGATTGTGTTTGTGTACCTGTGCTCATCTGTCTCACCCCCTCACCTGCCTGGTCCTGGTCTAGGTGTTCCTGTGTCCAGTCGTGTGTCTACTAAGATCCAGCAGCTCCTCAACACGCTGAAACGACCCAAACGTCCTCCACTTAGTGAGTTTTTCATGGATGACCAAGAGGAGATTGTAGAAGGTGTGTGGCTTCATGTACACAACACTCCTGTATCAGGCTGTACACACACACATACACACGGAGATGCTTGGTTTCATATGAGGACGAGGTCTCCCTTTGTGTCTGGTTCCTCTCAATGTTTCTTCTTTTACAATCTAAGTGAGATATTCCTCTCCAGTCAACTCAGTTACCTCAGACTTGCTCATTAGGGATAAATACAAACAGATTTAAATATATCTAATATTAATTTGGAATTTGATATTATATTATTAATATTATATTAATTGTTATATTAACTTTTTGTTTTATGTTTATGTTCTGTAAAGCGACTTTGAGACAATTGAGAAACTGCATAAAGTGCTATACAAATAAATTAGAATTTTTACAAAGATATATATCTGTTTTATACCCTCTTCTTCAGTCCCTCGGCCAGACCCTAACACCCCGAGGCCCGAGGGCCGTCAGATAATCCCAGTGAAGGGAGAGCCACTGGGCGTGGTCAGTAACTGGCCTCCTGCCCTGCAGGCTGCGCTGGCTCGATGGGGTGCCACTCAGGGCAAAAGCCCTGCTCTTACAACTCTGGACATTACAGGAAAACCTCTCTACACTCTTACATATGGTAAAAGGAAATCATTTTATTATGAATAAACTTGCAAACATTAGGATAGAAGATTCTCCTCATGTTCCTGCAAATTCTAAATGATCTACTCAGAGGAGGAAACTCTTAGAGGAGAAATTTCTAATTTATATCTTGAGTTCTGAAAAGCTGAATATAAATCTGCTTGTCACTGGCTACTGATTTTTCGATCCTTGATATTTCGTGTGTATTTTCAAGGGAAACTTTGGAGTCGTAGTGTTAAACTGGCTTACACACTACTGAACAAACTGGGGACCAAGAACGAGCAGGTTATAAAGCCCGGAGACCGGGTGAGCAGCAGTAGCTGTCTTTATCTTTTTCGACAGACTGGGAGACCATTTATAAATCTATGAACAAATAGGAATAGATAGATTAAAGATCTCTGTCATCATATTGGATACTAAAGAGTTTTTTCTGAGCTTATAATATTTGCAAAATGTTTTTTCCACTAGAGTGGTTGGTGAAAAGGTAGAGTCAAGTTATGTCATAATATTATATAATGGCTTAATAAAACTATAACGAAGATAATTCTTTTTAATTGTTGAAATATTTTTTTACTTACTGTTTATTTAAACTGTTTATAAATGTGCAAGCTGAGCTGCTTATGGTAAATTTCTGTTACCCCCAGGTGGCACTTGTGTACCCGAACAGTGACCCTGGCATGTTTTGGGTGGCATTTTATGGCTGTTTGCTTGCAGAGGTCATTCCTGTTCCAATAGAGGTGCCACTGTCCCGAAAGGTAACTACAGTATTACTCACACAGCCTTACTGTCCACCCTACAGTCCATACAACAATCTACCTTATGATTGTTCTGCTTTATAGCCAGACTGGTCGGGATCTTGGAGGTTGTTATGTGAGAGATAGACAATTCTTTCAAGAATATTTTTTACAGTCCACCGAACAATCTATTCTACTGTCCACCCTACAATCCACCCAACAACATTTGAGACCAGAGTGACATACAAAAGTGCTTAATTCGCTATCATTGAATGCATGAACGCTATGAAAGATGACATCAGTAACTACAGACCGGTATCACTTCTCTCGTTTCTTTCAAAAATTCTTGAAAGTATTGTCTATAATCAACTGTCTGTCTATCTCTAACAGAACAACCTCCAAGATCCCAACCAGCAGCTCATTTCACAGAGACAGCCCTTTTGGATGTCTCTGAGAAGCTACATACTGCTACATCAGCCAAACTGTCATCCATCCTTATCCTCCTTGACCTTTCAGCAGCGTTCGATACGGTCAACCACAAGACTCTCTTATCCACCCTCAAGAGTCTTGGGATTTGCGGATCAGCTTGGGAATGGTTTGCTTCCTACCTGGAAGGATGCTCATATCAGGTAACATGGAGGGGAGTGACATCTGCTCCACACAGACTCTCCACTGGTGTCCCACAGGGCTCAGTACTTGGTCCTCTTCTTTTCTCCCTGTATACTCACTCTCTTGGGGAAGTTATTTCCTCACATGGGTTCTCTTACCACTGCTATGCTGATGATACACAACTTATCTTCTCTTCCCATGCATGACTGCTCATCAGTTAAAGCTCAATCCTAGTAAAACTGAACTGCTGTTCATCAGGTGATTCATCCCCAGGTCATGATCTTGCTATATCCCTGCACAACGATCTGATCTCCCCTTCAGCCACAGCTCACAACCTTGGGGTAACTATGGACAATAAACTGTCCTTTCCCTCTCATGTCCCTAATGTGACTCGCTCATGTCGGTTTCTTCTCTACAACATTAGAAGGATTCGGCCATTTTCCCCACACAGACTGCTCAGGTACTTGTTCAGTCTCTTGTCATTACTAGACTGGATTACTGTAACACACAGCTGGCAGGTCTACATATGAACACAATCCGTCCTCTGCAAGTGATCCAAAATGCAGCTGCATGGCTTGTTTTCAACCTGCCAAAGTTCTCCATACCACCCCGCTGCTGCGATCCCTCTACTGGCTTCCAGTAGCTGCAGGTATCTGATTCAAAACACTGATGCTGGCCTCCAGACTCTTTTCTGTTCTGGCACCAAGGTGTTGGAATGAACTTCCCGTAGAGGTTCCCTGTGAGACACCAGTGGAGATGTCAGATGACACTCCTCTCCATGTTAGCTGATATGAGTTAGGAAGCAAACCATTCCCATGCTGATCCGCAAAGCCCAAGACTCCTGAGCATGGACAAGAGAATTTTGTGGTTGACCGTATCAAACGCTGCTGAAAGGTTGAGGAGAATAAGGACAGATGACCGCTTGGCTGATCTAGAAGCATGTAGTTTCTCAGAGACCTCCAAACGGGCTGTCTCTGTTGGACCCTAAAGTCCACTCTACAATCCAACCTTACGGTCTACCAAACAGTCTGACCTACTGTCCACCCTACAGTCCGCTCTACAGTCCATACAAAAATCCACCCTACAGTTCACTAAACAATCCACCCTACAGTGCATACAACAATCCACCCTACAGTCCACTAAACTATCCACCTTGCAGTCCACCATACAATCCACTCTACAGTCCACCGAACAATCCATCTAACAGTCGACCCTACAAGCCATCTTACATTCCACCCTGCAATCCACCCTACAGTCTACCCTACAGTCCACCCTTCAGCCTACTTAACTGCCCACCCTACAGTCCACCCTACAGTCCACCGAACAATCCACCCTACAATCCACCCTACAATCTACCCTACAACCAACCCTACAATCCACCCTACAATCCACCCTACAGTCCATGCTAAAGTCCACACTACATTCCAACCTACAGTCCACCCAACAATCTACCCTACATTCCAGCATACAGTCCAACCTACAGTCCACCCTACAGCCAACTTAAAATACACCCTACTGTCCACCCCACAATCCACCCTACAGTCCATCCTACAGTCACCCGACAGCTTGCTTTACTGTCCACACTACAGTCTACCAATAATGGACATTTAATAACAAACAGAAAAATGTGACACAATTCAAGTTAAAAACATTAATTGTCTGCTTCATTTATACTAGGTTTGTTAGTTCAAGCTGACAAGCGAGCTTAACAAGTTAGCTATGAGTTAGCAGTGAATTTACTCATTTTTCATCACACACTATCAATAATTATAGTGATACCTCACCAAATTTTATTATACCGACACATTTGTGTGTTTACAGGATGCAGGCAGTAGTCAGGTGGGCTTCCTGTTAGGGAGTTGTGGTGTGACTCTTGCGCTGACCAGTGAGATCTGTCTAAAGGGTCTACCGAAGACCCCCACTGGGGAAATCCTGCAGTTTAAAGGTCAGATCCGCCTTCAAACTCTTCTTGTTTTGCTTTTGTGAAATAAATATTTAATACAAGCAAACCTGAAAATGATGTATAAAAAAAGCCTAAAGTAACTATGATGTCAGGACCAAC
>NC_062522.1:1178683-1181183 GCF_022655615.1 Tachysurus fulvidraco | reverse complement strand
CAAAAAGACACTCATACTCACACACACTCACACACACACATGCGCACACACACACACACACACACACACACACACACACACACACACACACACACATACACACACACACTCACACACACTCACACACAAACACAAAAAGACACTCATACTCACACACACTCACACACACACAATCTCACACACACACACACACACACACACACACACACACACACACACACACACACACACATACACACACACACTCACACACAAACACAAAAAGACACTCATACTCACACACACTCACACACACACATGCGCACACACACACACACACACACACACACACACACACACACACACACACACACACTCATACTCACACACACTCACACACTCATACTCACACACACACACACACACACACACACACACACACACACACACACACACACAAAAACACAGACACTCATGCACACACTCACACACAAACACTAATACTCACAGACACACACACAAACACAAACAGACACTCATACTCACACACACAAACACTCATACTCACACACACACACACAAACACACAAACACAGACACTCATACTCACACACACTCACACAAACACTCATACTCACACACACAAACACTCATACTCACACACACACACACACAAACACACAAACACAGACACTCATACTCACACACACTCACACAAACACTCATACTCACACACACACACAAACACAGACACTCATACTCACACACACTCATACTCACACACACACACACACACACACACACACACACACACACACACACACACACACACACACAAAAACACAGACACTCATGCACACACAAACACTCATACTCACAGACACACACACAAACACAAACAGACACTCATACTCACACACACTCACACTCACATACACACACACACACACAAACAGACGCTCATACTCACATACACTCATACTCACACACACACATACAAACACAGACACTCACACACTCATACTCACACACACACACACACACACACAGACACTCGTACACACACTCACACACAAACACTCATACAGACACACACACATACACACAAACAGACACACACACACACACACACACACACACACACACACACACACTCACACATCACAAAATGTAATAAATTATATTCCTCTGAAACCTGCAGGTGATCCCTGTGAATCTGAATGGAGCTCCTATTGGAGAAATACCGTTCGTGCGCTCAGGACTGCTTGGATTTGTTGGACCGGTAAAAACGCCTTGATGTTTAAAGTTCTGTTACTTTATGGTTCTGTGCTGCTTGTAAAAGTGTCTTAACAGAGATCGGGTTCTCCTCGTGTGTTTCAGGGCAGTCTGATATTCGTAGTCGGGAAGATGGAGTGCTTGCTGATGGTCAGTGGACGTCGCCACAATGCCGACGACCTCGTGGCTACAGCCCTCGCCGTGGAGCCGGTCAAGACCGTGTACAGGGGCAGGTGTGTGCTTTATACTGACGTGTACAGGGGCAGGTGTGTGCTTTATACTGACGTGTACAGGGGCAGGTGTGTGCTTTATACTGACGTGTACAGGGGCAGGTGTGTGCTTTATACTGACATGTACAGGGGCAGGTGTGTGCTTTATACTGACATGTACAGGGGCAGGTGTGTGCTTTATACTGACATGTACAGGGGCAGGTGTGTGCTTTATACTGACATGTACAGGGGCAGGGTGCTTTATACTGACACCCAGTGGCCAACAGAGTAAAATGAGTTTGTAGCTCACACAGTTACAACTAATAATTTTATCTACAGTGTTTTTTGTCTGTATGTTTTTAAATGTCCCTGTGTGTTTACAGGATTGCAGTATTCTCAGTGACCGTGTTCTATGATGAGAGGATCGTGATCGTAGCAGAACAGAGACCTGATGCCAGTGAAGAGGACAGTTTTCAGTGGATGAGCAGAGTTCTGCAGGTGAAGCTCCTCCCATGCTTCTGTAATTAACCTTGTCTCCGCCTCCTCATTTACTGTGGCCTCGCCCACGTGTATACTTTCTTCACTTACAGTAACGGCACTTGGCAGATCCAGAGTGACATTTCTCATTTATAAGTGAGGTCGAGGCTTAAGGGCCTGACACAAGAGCCCAGCAGCTAAACTACTAAACTCATCAGACTTTTAACTGACTCTTTTATCCAGAGCGACTTACATTTTTTTATTTATTGTTTTTTATACAACTGTGCATTTGAGGGTTAAGGGCCTTGCTCAGGGGCCCAGCAGTTGCAGCCTGGTGAACGTGGGAATTCGCTTCCGATTGGTATCCCAGCACCTTAACCACTAGGATACCACATGCAATCATACATTATTGTTATCATTAAGATGGACACTTTGACTTTGTGGCTTTTATGTATTTCTGATGAGGCGGAGAGGACATATGTTCATATCATAGGTTTTAACATTCACTCCTTCATTATCTACCGCTTATCTGAACTTCTCGGGTCACGGGGAGCCTGTGC
>NC_062522.1:1163683-1173683 GCF_022655615.1 Tachysurus fulvidraco | reverse complement strand
TCATCCTCATCTGGGTGACACTGGGGGTGTGATTATATATATATACAGTCTGATAAATGTTGTAGTGATGTAAAAGACCACATGGAGTTCACATCTCCTCTTTAGTATCAGAGTCTAACTGGAGCTGGTAGATCTGTAGATGTCTCTAGTTTTCATCCATTTCCGTTCGAGGTTACGGGTCTCCCTCTTGAGGGTGTGAGTATGACTATTATAGTGTTTTATCTCTAACCTTCTGTAATCTGACTGGGGCAACAGTGTCTAATGTGCTAGTGAATATAGCGTCTATGCTGTTAGTCATTACATCTAGGTCGTTTGAGTTTAAGGGTACAGTAAGAAGTCCAGACAGATCAGGCAGGTTATTTGTGAATCTGTCTTTGGTGGTCGGGATAATGGTTCTACCGAGTCGATAACGTGGTGAGACACAGTTAGTCTGTTCTATAGGTAGTGTGTACATTATGAGGTAATGGTCTGTGATGTCATCACTTTGAGGTATGATATCTATATCAGTGACTTCTATTCTGTGTGATATTATTAAATCTAGTGTGTGGTTACGTCGATGAGTTGCACTAGTGATGTTTTGTTTGAGCCCAAGTGAGTTTAGTAAGTCCATCAATGTGAGTCCTAAAGCGTCGTTTGTGTCGTCAACATGAATGTTAAAGTCTCCTACAATTAATGCTTTGTCAAAGTTAACCAATAGGTCTGAGAGAAAATCTGTGAATTCTCTAAGAAAAACTGTGTAGGGCCCTGGGGGTCTGGGGGTCTGTACACGGTCGCTATAGCAATAGACATCATGGATGTGTGAGTGTGTAACATTAAGAACAAGCACTTCAAAGAATTGAATCTATACTGTGTTCTCTGGGTAACAGTAAGGAAATCACTAAAGATAGTGGCAACACAGAAGGAGTGCAGCGCCCTTGGGATGTGGTCCGGGAGGATCTCCGCTCCAACTCTGCTGGGATGCAGCCCATCAGCACGGAATAGCCCAGAAAACATTCCAGTTATCAATAAAGAGTAGATTCTGAGCGTGACAGCAAAATGTCTACTGAACCTTTCAATTCCTTGCCGTGGGTGATGTGCTGCGAACCGTCTCCACCAGGGTGTTGAAGTACCTCTGCAGGATCTCCGACTGCCTCAGGCTGGTGTCATTTGTGCCTGAGTTCCTTCTTGAGCGTCATTGCGTTCCTGCTCACAATCCCAGGTACCTGTACAGTGACATCAAGAACACGAGCACCAGGTAAGCAGCGAGTGCGAGCCTTACCTTTAGCCACAGTAGGACAGACGTGGCAGACGATGGAGTCTCCGATGTTCACAGCGGCGCGTTCCGTCTCGCAAAGAAGAAGTAGTTCCGGGTGGGGATCTTGAAGAACGGTGGTGATGGAGGGGGAGAGGTCCTCGACCGTGGCGTCTCGCGTCTTCTGCTGCTGCACCCAGGGTCCGTGGTTCAACACCTAAACAACACCTGGGCAGGCTGCTTCCTGGGTGCGCTGGGCCTGGACAGAGAAACACACGGAGTAGAGGTGGAGTAGTAATTTCATGCTGGGAATTTACCTAAGACAGGTGAACGACTGACCGGAAAGCTTCCAGCGTTTCTTTCCGCTCCCGCAGCTGGGTTTGCTTCACCTGTAAGTCACGGATCTGCTTCTCCACGGCCTCCAGCTCCAGTCCCACATGTGTACAGCTCGAACGTGTCCTCACCTGCACTCAAAGGCAGACACAAGCGACATGGTGTTATAGGGCGAGTACAACAGAGATATTTGGTGTGAGAAGGTGTAGAGAACTACAGTAGAGGTAACCGGGCTAGCAGGCTCGTGATGTTAGCGGGTTAACCAGCTAGAACCGGACAGTCAGGAAAACAAATAAAATGTTAGCGATATCAAAAGGTATTTCGACCGAGTATTTTACTCATAAAATGCTGTTGCTATTGCAGATGTGTTCAACCTGTGTGTTAATGTATAAACAGAGAGAATTCAAAACTGAATTAAAATACTCAGCCAAGCAAACACATGCAATCGGCACGAAACTCACAACAATTGTCCTACCCCCCCCCCCCCCCGTTCTACTGTCATCCCCCTGTCCACCCCCCATCCCCCTGTCCTCCCCATCCCCCTGTCCATCCCTGTCCCCCTGTCCACCCCCCTTGTTCCCCTATCCTCTCCCATCCTCATGTCCACCCTCCATTCCCCTGTCCACTCCCATCCCCCTGTCCCCCCTTTCCCCTGTCCCCATGTCCTTCCTGTTTCCCCTGTCCACCCCTGTTCCCCTATCCTCTCCCATCCTCATGTCCAACCTCCATTCCCCTGTCCACCCATTCCCCTGTTCACACCCCATACCCCTGTCCTCCCCATCCCCCTGTCCCCCTGTCCTCCCCACTGTTCCCCTATCCTCTCCCATCCTCATGTTCACCCCCCATTCCCCTGTCCCCCTGTCCACCCCCATGTATAGAATATGTGTAGAATTAATCCTGGTTTTTCTTACACTCTGCTTCTGTCTCTCAGACGATCTTCCTCGTAAACGTCCTCCAAACATCTACAAACCTCCGTCTGCTGACGTGATTGCTTACCTGGACTTCAGCGTGTCCACCACGGGCATGCTCACAGGAGTGAAGGTGAGAACATCAACGTTTTACAAACCGCAACACATCATCAGTGTGGGTTAATAAACTGACTTATAAACAGAACAGAAACGACTGAAACGTTAAAATACCGCATTATGCATTAATATGCAAATTAGAATCCATGACGATCTGAATGTCTGATTGTTGTGTGTTGATCTGAATGTCTGATTGTTGTGTGTTGATCTGAATGTCTGATTGTTGTGTTGATCTGAATGTCTGATTGTTGTGTTGATCTGAATGTCTGATTGTTGTGTTGATCTGAATGTCTGATTGTTGTGTTGATCTGAATGTCTGATTGTTGTTGATCTGAATGTCTGATTGTTGTGTTGATCTGAATGTCTGATTGTTGTGTTGATCTGAATGTCTGATTGTTGTGTTGATCTGAATGTCTGATTGTTGTTGATCTGAATGTCTGATTGTTGTGTTGATTTGAATGTCTGATTGTTGTGTTGATCTGAATGTCTGATTGTTGTGTTGATCTGAATGTCTGATTGTTGTGTTGATCTGAATGTCTGATTGTTGTTGATCTGAATGTCTGATTGTTGTGTGTTGATCTGAATGTCTGATTGTTGTGTGTTGATCTGAATGTCTGATTGTTGTGTTGATCTGAATGTCTGATTGTTGTGTGTTGATCTGAATGTCTGATTGTTGTGTGTTGATCTGAATGTCTGATTGTTGTGTTGATCTGAATGTCTGATTGTTGTGTTGATCTGAATGTCTGATTGTTGTGTTGATCTGAATGTCTGATTGTTGTGTGTTGATCTGAATGTCTGATTGTTGTGTTGATCTGAATGTCTGATTGTTGTGTGTTGATCTGAATGTCTGATTGTTGTGTGTTGATCTGAATGTCTGATTGTTGTGTGTTGATCTGAATGTCTGATTGTTGTGTGTTGATCTGAATGTCTGATTGTTGTGTGTTGATCTGAATGTCTGATTGTTGTGTTGATCTGAATGTCTGATTGTTGTGTTGATCTGAATGTCTGATTGTTGTGTTGATCTGAATGTCTGATTGTTGTGTTGATCTGAATGTCTGATTGATTTTCAGATCTCTCACTCGGCGGTCTCTGCTCTGTGCCGCTCTATAAAGCTGCAGTGTGAGCTGTATTCCTCTCGCCAACTCGCCATCTGCCTCGACCCGTACTGCGGACTCGGCTTCGTGCTCTGGTGTCTTGCCAGGTGACGATGCACACACACACACACACACACACACACACACACACACACACACACACACACACACTCCTACTTGTTCTCCATGTTCTTGAACACTAATCAGTTCTACAAGCATCACAAACTCATAGCCTGCTGTAAACATCGACTGATGATCATTACACGTATTACACACACTTCACTTTTTTTACACACTTCACACTTTATAATTGTTTTTTTAATTTTTACTTTTTTTACTTTTTTGCATATCCTTTTTTCCTTCTTCGACCCTTTTTGTCTCTCTTTTTAACATATTTGCCATTCTTTAAAGCGTTTTTCATATTTTTTTAAACCCCAAATTTCCTCATTTCCCCTGTAAGATAAATGTGCACAGATTTTTATTGTTGTTGAAACATCTCCCTCTAACGGTCACTTATATGAATCACACCATAAAAGCCCTGTGGCATTTTCATGATCATACAGTACAATACAGGAATTTAATCTGTCCCCACTAATGTATTAATTATTTATATATCCCCAGCACTTGTGTTATGTTACTCTCTCAAACACAGGGCTCCAGTTTGAGGGGTTTGATGCTGCTGTGTAATGTTGTGTGTTTTCCTACAGTATTTTTTTGTCTAGTTCAGTTTGCTTCATCATTAAATAAAAATTAAGATCATGTTTGTTATCTTTTATGAGGGTGGAATTTAATGTCATTTTGACACCAAAGTAACTAAATTGCTGGTTAATAATTAATAAAAAGATTTTAGTGATAAAAATAGACATTTACAGTACAAGAGCTCATCTGATGCTCAGTGTACAACAAAGCACTGATTGTTTTGTTGGGAGAAGAAATAGGAACGTGTGTGTGTGTGTGTGTGTGTGTGTGTGTGTGTGTGTGTGTGTGTGTAGTGTCTACTCAGGTCATCAGTCCATCCTGATTCCTCCTCTGGAGTTGGAGAGTTCGTTGTCTCTGTGGTTGAGCACACTGAGTCAGTATCGCATCAGAGACACCTTCTGCTCCTACTCTGTCATGGAGCTGTGTACGAAAGGCCTCGGGGGACAAACTGACATGCTGAGGGTACACACATGACAATACACACACGACACACACATGACAATACACACACGACACACACATGACAATACACACACGACACACACATGACAATACACACACGACACACACATGACAATACACACACGACACACACATGACAATACACACACGACACACACATGACAATACACACACGACACACACATGACAATACACACACGACACACACATGACAATACACACACGACACACACACGACAATACACACACGACACACACACGACAATACACACACGACACACACATGACAATACACACAATTCACTCGCACGATACACATGACAATAGACACACATGACAATACACACACAATACACTCACATGATACACACACACAATACACACATGACAATACACACATGACAATACACACAATACACACACACGATACACACATGACAATACACACATGACAATACACACACGGCAATACACACACACTACACACAATATACACACACAATACATACACTACACACACAATACACAATCCAAGATGACGGCATGACAGTAGCACTCAGCGGCCACTCTGGATACAATATGGTGCATTTTACAGTTTTTAGCAAGACTGTTGCTTGTACATGGACACCAGAGACAGCGGTGTTCATGTAGACAACCGCCAGAAGTTCATACAATACAGAAATCATACAACAACCAACCTGCACGATGATGTGTTGGAAAGGCTTTACAACCTCCACTTGCTGCAGAGAGACCAGACCTCCAGTCCTCAGCGTCACCTGATACCGTAGACCGTCATAAACTCTGAGTTCAGCTCAGACCTGATTACTGATAACGACCAGAACATACAGCTGACTGACACAACATTGGTACAGAAGAAGACATGACAGACAGGACACAGAGGTTACCATTAGTTCCTCAGGAGCTCTCGGCTGCACTGTTATAAACTGTCGTAGAAAGGACATTATTTACATTTACACTATTTACTGTAGAGTGTCACCCAGATGAGGATGAGGTTCACTTCTGAGTCTGGTTCCTCTCAAGGTTCCTCACATCATCTCAGGGAGTTTTTCCTCACCACCATCACCTCCAGCTTGCTCATTAGTGAAAGATATATATAGTATTTTATATTTTAAGTTAATATTTTTAAAATAAATTTTAAACTTTAATTGTATATATTTATTTATTCATTCATATGCATTTATTTATTTGTATCCTTTTCTTTTCTTCTTCATATATATATATTCTCTCTCTTCTGTTTCTACTCTTCTGTAAAGCTGCTTTGAGTCAATGGGAATTGTTAAAAGCTCTAAACAATTAAATTAAATTGAATTAAATTCAAAGCGCTCACACACCCAGACAAGCCACGCCCCCACACAAGCCACGCCCCTTCCAGGACAGCAGAGACAGGCAGGACATACAGGTGATCACTAACTACAGGACTTCACCTGCCTGTGATTGTGATGCCTCCCTCCCAGATGTGCTGAACACTTCTACGCTTGGTTTGAGGTGCAGAACAACGTAGCGGCAAGGAAGACACCCCCCCCCCTCCCCATCCGTGACCAGGTACTCTGTCTATCAGCGGCCGACGTGAGGAGATACAGAGTTAACCCACACAAGGCTGCAGGACCAGACAACGTTCCTGGCAGGTGCTCAGGGAATGTGCAGACCAGCTAGCGGATGTCTTTACTGACATCTTCCACATTTCCCTGAGCAGTGCTGTTGTTCCTAGCGGAGAACTTCACCTGGACACGCAACACCAGCTCCATCACCAAGAAAGCCCAGCAGCATCTCTACTTCTTATGAAGGCTGATAAAGGCCCATCTCCCTCCCCCCAGCAGACAGCTGAGAAGATCATTGGAGTCTCTCTTCCCTCTACCATGGCACCATTTTGGGATCTCAGTGCTCAGGGCTACATCATAATCAACTCAGATAAATATCTGGGAGCTAAATTATTGAGAGCTTTATAGACGAATAACAGACCAGACTTACCACAAGCCATCAGACTCCTTAATAACAGAACTCTACTGAGCTCAATGTGCATCGTGAAGCCAGATGGGCCGCCGATGCTCTGTAAGACGGACGAGATTGGAGAGATTGTGGTAAACTCTCGTGCTGGAGGAACCCTGTACTACGGCCTGATGGGAGTCACCAAGAACACATTCGAGGTCTGGTTATACACACACACTCACACACACACACACGCACACACAAACACTCATAGTCACACACACACTTGCACACAAACTCACACACACTCGTGCACACAAACACTCATACTCACACACACTGTACTACAGCCTGATAAGAGTCACCAAGAACACATTTGAGGTCTGGTTATACACACACACACACACACAAACACACACTCTTACACACTCACAAACACAAACACACATACTCACTCGCATACATAAACATTCACACAAACACTCATACACACACACAAACACACACACACACTCACACACGCACACACAAACACTCATACTCACACACGCGCACACAAACACTCATACTCTCACACACACACACACACGCAAACACTCATACTCGCACACACACACAAACACAAAAAGACACTCATACTCGCACACACTCTCACACACACAAACACTCATACTCACACACACACATGCGCACACACACACACACACACAAACACAAACAGACACTCATACTCACACACACTCACACAAACACTCATACTCACACACAAACACAGACACTCATACTCATACACACTCATACTCTCACACACACACACACACACACAAAAACACACACACTCATGCACACACTCACACACAAACACTCATACTCACAGACACACACACACACACACACACACACACACACACAAAAACACACACACTCATGCACACACTCACACACAAACACTCATACTCACAGACACACACACACACAAACACAAACAGACACTCATACTCACACACACTCACACACACACACACACACTCACACACACACACACACACACACACACACACACACGCAAACACTCATACTCGCACACACACACAAACACAAAAAGACACTCATACTCACACACACTCACACACAAACACTCATACTCACACACACACATGCGCGCACACACACACACACACACACACTCATACTCACACACACTCACACACTCATACTCACACACACACACACACACACACACACACACACACAAAAACAGACACTCATGCACACACTCACACACACAAACACTCATACTCACAGACACACACACAAACACAAACAGACACTCATACTCACACACACAAACACTCATACTCACACACACACACACACAAACACACAAACACAGACACTCATACTCACACACACACACACACAAACACTCATACTCACACACACACACAAACACAGACACTCATACTCACACACACTCACACACTCATACTCACACACACACACACACACACACACACACACACACACACACACACACACACACAAAAACACAGACACTCATGCACACACTCACACACAAACACTCATACTCACAGACACACACACAAACACAAACAGACACTCATACTCACACACACTCACACTCACATACACACACACACAAACAGACGCTCATACTCACATACACTCATACTCACACACACACACACACACACACACACACACACACACAGACACTTGTACACACACTCACACACAAACACTCATACAGACACACACACATACACACAAACACAAACAGACACACACACACACACACACACACACACACACACACACACAGACACTTGTACACACACTCACACACAAACACTCATACAGACACACACACATACACACACACACACACACACACACACACACACACACACACACACACACACACACACACACACACACACTCACACATCACAAAATGTAATAAATTATATTCCTCTGAAACCTGCAGGTGATCCCTGTGAATCTGAATGGAGCTCCTATTGGAGAAATACCGTTCGTGCGCTCAGGACTGCTTGGATTTGTTGGACCGGTAAAAACGCCTTGATGTTTAAAGTTCTGTTACTTTATGGTTCTGTGCTGCTTGTAAAAGTGTCTTAACAGAGATCGGGTTCTCCTCGTGTGTTTCAGGGCAGTCTGATATTCGTAGTCGGGAAGATGGAGTGCTTGCTGATGGTCAGTGGACGTCGCCACAATGCCGACGACCTCGTGGCTACAGCCCTCGCCGTGGAGCCGGTCAAGACCGTGTACAGGGGCAGGTGTGTGCTTATACTGACGTGTACAGGGGCAGGTGTGTGCTTTATACTGACGTGTACAGGGGCAGGTGTGTGCTTTATACTGACATGTACAGGGGCAGGTGTGTGCTTTATACTGACATGTACAGGGGCAGGTGTGTGCTTTATACTGACATGTACAGGGGCAGGTGTGTGCTTATACTGACATGTACAGGGGCAGGTGTGTGCTTTATACTGACATGTACAGGGGCAGGGTGCTTTATACTGACACCCAGTGGCCAACAGAGTAAAATGAGTTTGTAGCTCACACAGTTACAACTAATAATTTTATCTACAGTGTTTTTTGTCTGTATGTTTTTAAATGTCCCTGTGTGTTTACAGGATTGCAGTATTCTCAGTGACCGTGTTCTATGATGAGAGGATCGTGATCGTAGCAGAACAGAGACCTGATGCCAGTGAAGAGGACAGTTTTCAGTGGATGAGCAGAGTTCTGCAGGTGAAGCTCCTCCCATGCTTCTGTAATTAAACTTGTCTCTGCCTCCTCATTTACTGTGGCCTCGCCCACGTGTATACTTTCTTCACTTACAGTAACGGCACTTGGCAGATCCAGAGTGACATTTCTCATTTATAAGTGAGGTCGAGGCTTAAGGGCCTGACACAAGAGCCCAGCAGCTAAACTACTAAACTCATCAGACCTTTAACTGACTCTTTTATCCAGAGCGACTTACATTTTTTTATTTATTGTTTTTTATACAACTGTGCATTTGAGGGTTAAGGGCCTTGCTCCGGGGCCCAGCAGTTGCAGTCTGGTGAACGTGGGAATTCGCTTCCGATTGGTATCCCAGCACCTTAACCACTAGGATACCACATGCAATCATACATTATTGTTATAATTAAGATGGACACTTTGACTTTGTG
>NC_062522.1:1153683-1158683 GCF_022655615.1 Tachysurus fulvidraco | reverse complement strand
ACAGTCTGATAAATGTTGTAGTGATGTAAAAGACCACATGGAGTTCACATCTCCTCTTTAGTATCAGAGTCTAACTGGAGCTGGTAGATCTGTAGATGTCTCTAGTTTTCATCCATTTCCGTTCGAGGTTACGGGTCTCCCTCTTGAGGGTGTGAGTATGACTATTATAGTGTTTTATCTCTAACCTTCTGTAATCTGACTGGGGCAACAGTGTCTAATGTGCTAGTGAATATAGCGTCTATGCTGTTAGTCATTACATCTAGGTCGTTTGAGTTTGAGGGTACAGTAAGAAGTCCAGACAGATCAGGCAGGTTATTTGTGAATCTGTCTTTGGTGGTCGGGATAATGGTTCTACCGAGTCAATAACGTGGTGAGACACAGTTAGTCTGTTCTATAGGTAGTGTGTACATTATGAGGTAATGGTCTGTGATGTCATCACTTTGGGGTATGATATCTATATCAGTGACTTCTATTCTGTGTGATGTTATTAAATCTAGTGTGTGGTTACGTCGATGAGTTGCACTAGTGATGTTTTGTTTGAGCCCAAGTGAGTTTAGTAAGTCCATCAATGTGAGTCCTAAAGCGTCGTTTGTGTCGTCAACATGAATGTTAAAGTCTCCTACAATTAATGCTTTGTCAAAGTTAACCAATAGGTCTGAAAAGAAGTCTGTGAATTCTCTAAGAAAAACTGTGTAGGGCCCTGGGGGTCTGGGGGTCTGTACACGGTCGCTATAGCAATAGACATCATGGATGTGCGAGTGTGTAACATTAAGAACAAGCACTTCAAAGAATTGAATCTATACTGTGTTGTCTGGGTAACGGTAAGGAAATCACTAAAGATAGTGGCAACACAGAAGGAGTGCAGCGCCCTTGGGATGTGGTCCGGGAGGATCTCCGCTCCAACTCTGCTGGGATGCAGCCCATCAGCACGGAATAGCCCAGAAAACATTCCAGTTATCAATAAAGAGTAGATTCTGAGCGTGACAGCAAAATGTCTACTGAACCTTTCAATTCCTTGCCGTGGGTGATGTGCTGCGAACCGTCTCCACCAGGGTGTTGAAGTACCTCTGCAGGATCTCCGACTGCCTCAGGCTGGTGTCATTTGTGCCTGAGTTCCTTCTTGAGCGTCATTGCGTTCCTGCTCACAATCCCAGGTACCTGTACAGTGACATCAAGAACACGAGCACCAGGTAAGCAGCGAGTGCGAGCCTTACCTTTAGCCACAGTAGGACAGACGTGGCAGACGATGGAGTCTCCGATGTTCACAGCGGCGCGTTCCGTCTCGCAAAGAAGAAGTAGTTCCGGGTGGGGATCTTGAAGAACGGTGGTGATGGAGGGGGAGAGGTCCTCGACCGTGGCGTCTCGCGTCTTCTGCTGCTGCACCCAGGGTCCATGGTTCAACACCTAAACAACACCTGGGCAGGCTGCTTCCTGGGTGCGCTGGGCCTGGACAGAGAAACACACGGAGTAGAGGTGGAGTAGTAATTTCATGCTGGGAATTTACCTAAGACAGGTGAACGACTGACCGGAAAGCTTCCAGCGTTTCTTTCCGCTCCCGCAGCTGGGTTTGCTTCACCTGTAAGTCACGGATCTGCTTCTCCACGGCCTCCAGCTCCAGTCCCACATGTGTACAGCTCGAACGTGTCCTCACCTGCACTCAAAGGCAGACACAAGCGACATGGTGTTATAGGGCGAGTACAACAGAGATATTTGGTGTGAGAAGGTGTAGAGAACTACAGTAGAGGTAACCGGGCTAGCAGGCTCGTGATGTTAGCGGGTTAACCAGCTAGAACCGGACAGTCAGGAAAACAAATAAAATGTTAGCGATATCAAAAGGTATTTCGACCGAGTATTTTACTCATAAAATGCTGTTGCTATTGCAGATGTGTTCAACCTGTGTGTTAATGTATAAACTCAGAGAATTCAAAACTGAATTAAAATACTCAGCCAAGCAAACACATGCAATCGGCACGAAACTCACAACAATTGTCCTACCCCCCCCCCTGTTCTACTGTCATCCCCCTGTCCACCCCCCATCCCCCTGTCCTCCCCATCCCCCTGTCCCCCTGTCCACCCCCCTGTTCCCCTATCCTCTCCCATCCTCATGTTCACCCCCCATTCCCCTGTCCCCCTGTCCACCCCCATGTATAGAATATGTGTAGAATTAATCCTGGTTTTTCTTACACTCTGCTTCTGTCTCTCAGACGATCTTCCTCGTAAACGTCCTCCAAACATCTACAAACCTCCGTCTGCTGACGTGATTGCTTACCTGGACTTCAGCGTGTCCACCACGGGCATGCTCACAGGAGTGAAGGTGAGAACATCAACGTTTTACAAACCGCAACACATCATCAGTGTGGGTTAATAAACTGACTTATAAACAGAACAGAAACGACTGAAACGTTAAAATACCGCATTATGCATTAATATGCAAATTAGAATCCATGACGATCTGAATGTCTGATTGTTGTGTTGATCTGAATGTCTGATTGTTGTTGATCTGAATGTCTGATTGTTGTGTTGATCTGAATGTCTGATTGTTGTGTTGATCTGAATGTCTGATTGTTGTGTTGATCTGAATGTCTGATTGTTGTGTTGATCTGAATGTCTGATTGTTGTGTGTTGATCTGAATGTCTGATTGTTGTGTTGATCTGAATGTCTGATTGTTGTTGATCTGAATGTCTGATTGTTGTGTTGATCTGAATGTCTGATTGTTGTGTGTTGATCTGAATGTCTGATTGTTGTGTTGATCTGAATGTCTGATTGTTGTTGATCTGAATGTCTGATTGTTGTGTTGATCTGAATGTCTGATTGTTGTGTTGATCTGAATGTCTGATTGTTGTGTGTTGATCTGAATGTCTGATTGTTGTGTGTTGATCTGAATGTCTGATTGTTGTGTGTTGATCTGAATGTCTGATTGTTGTGTTGATCTGAATGTCTGATTGTTGTGTGTTGATCTGAATGTCTGATTGTTGTGTGTTGATCTGAATGTCTGATTGTTGTGTGTTGATCTGAATGTCTGATTGTTGTGTTGATCTGAATGTCTGATTGTTGTGTGTTGATCTGAATGTCTGATTGTTGTGTGTTGATCTGAATGTCTGATTGTTGTGTTGATCTGAATGTCTGATTGTTGTGTTGATCTGAATGTCTGATTGTTGTGTGTTGATCTGAATGTCTGATTGTTGTGTTGATCTGAATGTCTGATTGTTGTGTTGATCTGAATGTCTGATTGTTGTGTTGATCTGAATGTCTGATTGTTGTGTGTTGATCTGAATGTCTGATTGTTGTGTGATATGAATGTCTGATGTTGTGTGTTGATCTGAATGTCTGATTGTTGTGTGTTGATCTGAATGTCTGATTGTTGTGTTGATCTGAATGTCTGATTGTTGTTGATATGAATGTCTGATGTTGTGTTGATCTGAATGTCTGATTGTTGTTGTGTGTTGATCTGAATGTCTGATTGGTTGTGTGTTGATCGAATGTCTGATTGTTTGTGTTGATATGAATGTCTGATTGTTGTTGATCTGAATGTCTGATTGTTGTGTTGATCTGAATGTCTGATTGTTGTGTGTGATCTGAATGTCTGATTGTTGTGTTGATCTGAATGTCTGATTGTTGTGTTGATCTGAATGTCTGATTGTTGTGTTGATCTGAATGTCTGATTGTATGTGTTGATCTGAATGTCTGATTGTTGTGTTGATCTGGAATGTCTGATTGTTGTGTGTTGATCTGAATGTCTGATGTGTGTGTTGATCTGAATGTCTGATTGTTGTGTTGATCTGAATGTCTGATTGTTGTGTGTGATCTGAATGTCTGATTGTTGTTGTTGATCTGAATGTCTGATTGTTTGTTGTTGATCTGAATGTCTGATTTTGTGTTGATCTGAATGTCCTGGATTGTTGTGTTGATCTGAATGTCTGATTGTTGTGTTGATCGGAATGTCTGATTGGTTGTGTTGATCTGAATGTTCTGATTGTTGTGTTGATCTGAATGTCTGATTGTTGTGTTGATCTGAATGTCTGATTTGTTGTGTTTGATCTGAATGTTCTGGTTGTTGTGTGTTGATCTGAATGTCTGATTGTTGTGTGTTGATCTGAATGTCTGATTGTTGTTGATCTGAATGTCTGATTGTTGTGTTGATCTGAATGTCTGATTGTTGTGTTGATCTGAATGTCTGATTGTTGTGTTGATCTGAATGTCTGATTGTTGTGTGTTGATCTGAATGTCTGATTGTTGTGTGTTGATCTGAATGTCTGATTGTTGTGTTGATCTGAATGTCTGATTGTTGTGTTGATCTGAATGTCTGATTGTTGTGTTGATCTGAATGTCTGATTGTTGTGTTGATCTGAATGTCTGATTGTTGTGTTGATCTGAATGTCTGATTGTTGTGTTGATCTGAATGTCTGATTGTTGTTGATCTGAATGTCTGATTGTTGTGTGTTGATCTGAATGTCTGATTGTTGTGTGTTGATCTGAATGTCTGATTGTTGTGTTGATCTGAATGTCTGATTGTTGTGTGTTGATCTGAATGTCTGATTGTTGTGTTGATCTGAATGTCTGATTGTTGTGTTGATCTGAATGTCTGATTGTTGTTGATCTGAATGTCTGATTGTTGTGTTGATCTGAATGTCTGATTGTTGTGTTGATCTGAATGTCTGATTGTTGTGTGTTGATCTGAATGTCTGATTGTTGTGTGTTGATCTGAATGTCTGATTGTTGTGTGTTGATCTGAATGTCTGATTGTTGTGTGTTGATCTGAATGTCTGATTGTTGTGTTGATCTGAATGTCTGATTGTTGTGTGTTGATCTGAATGTCTGATTGTTGTGTGTTGATCTGAATGTCTGATTGTTGTGTGTTGATCTGAATGTCTGATTGTTGTGTGTTGATCTGAATGTCTGATTGTTGTGTGTTGATCTGAATGTCTGATTGTTGTGTTGATCTGAATGTCTGATTGTTGTGTTGATCTGAATGTCTGATTGTTGTGTTGATCTGAATGTC
>NC_062522.1:1143683-1146183 GCF_022655615.1 Tachysurus fulvidraco | reverse complement strand
AATGTATTAAATATTTATTTATTTCTCCATTTTCCCCCTAAATGTTTTCGAGTTCCTTTAAATGTTCTTTTACTTTAACATTTTGTTCTTTAACTCCTAGACTTTTGTTTTTCATCCAATTATTTATGTTTTATTAGTCGACGCTTTTCTGCGAGAATCGTGTGAGTGTTTGTGTGGATAAAATAAAGATATTTCATCGTAGCTTCAGTGAGCTACACATCTTAGGGAGCATGTTCTGTAATTAAACAGAAGTCGAGTCTATAGATGGAGGACATCACAAACCTGAGCTCAGATGTTGCTCCACCCATGACTTTGTTTAATGCAGACTCACTGTAAACGTTTTAAATGGGATTAAATGTGACCTTTGACCCCATGTCAGATCTGGGTGAACAGTCCTCACACGGCGTCGGGTTACTACACCATCTACGGAGAGGAGAGTCTGCAGGCCGACCACTTCAACACCAAGCTCAGCTTCGGGGATCCACAAACGCTGTGGGCCAGGACGGGATACCTCGGCTTTGTCAAGAGGACCGAACTCACTGACGCCAGCGGGGGTGAGATTCTGATACCGGGATCGGGTTCTGGTCCATGTCACACTGTTGTGTCCCTATGTCCTGTGTCACACTGTTGTGTCCCTATGTCCTGTGTCACACTGTTGTGTCCCTATGTGCTGTGTCACACTGTTGTGTCCATATGTGCTGTCACACTGTTGTGTCCCTATGTGCAGTGTCACACTGTTGTGTCCCTATGTCCTGTGTCACACTGTTGTGTCCCTATGTGCTGTGTCACACTGTTGTGTCCATATGTGCTGTCACACTGTTGTGTCCCTATGTGCAGTGTCACACTGTTGTGTCCCTATGTGCTGTGTCACACTGTTGTGTCCCTATGTCCTGTGTCACACTGTTGTGTCCATATGTGCAGTGTCACACTGTTGTGTCCCTATGTGCAGTGTCACACTGTTGTGTCCCTATGTCCTGTGTCACACTGTTGTGTCCATATGTGCAGTGTCACACTGTTGTGTCCCTATGTGCTGTGTCACACTGTTGTGTCCGTATGTCCTGTGTCACACTGTTGTGTCCCTATGTCCTGTGTCACACTGTTGTGTCCCTATGTGCAGTGTCACACTGTTGTGTCCCTATGTCCTGTGTCACACTGTTGTGTCCATATGTGCAGTGTCACACTGTTGTGTCCCTATGTCCTGTGTCACACTGTTGTGTCCGTATGTCCTGTGTCACACTGTTGTGTCCCTATGTCCTGTGTCACACTGTTGTGTCCCTATGTCCTGTGTCACACTGTTGTGTCCCTATGTCCTGTGTCACACTGTTGTGTCCCTATGTGCAGTGTCACACTGTTGTGTCCCTATGTGCAGTGTCACACTGTTGTGTCCCTATGTCCTGTGTCACACTGTTGTGTCCCTATGTGCTGTGTCACACTGTTGTGTCCCTATGTCCTGTGTCACACTGTTGTGTCCATATGTGCTGTGTCACACTGTTGTGTCCCTATGTGCTGTGTCACACTGTTGTGTCCATATGTCCTGTGTCACACTGTTGTGTCCGTATGTCCTGTGTCACACTGTTGTGTCCATATGTGCTGTGTCACACTGTTGTGTCCCTATGTCCTGTGTCACACTGTTGTGTCCATATGTGCTGTGTCACACTGTTGTGTCCATATGTCCTGTGTCACACTGTTGTGTCCCTATGTGCAGTGTCACACTGTTGTGTCCCTATGTCCTGTGTCACACTGTTGTGTCCGTATGTCCTGTGTCACACTGTTGTGTCCCTATGTTCTGTGTCACACTGTTGTGTCCCTATGTCCTGTGTCACACTGTTGTGTCCGTATGTCCTGTGTCACACTGTTGTGTCCCTATGTCCTGTGTCACACTGTTGAACAGACACTGAGACACACCAGTGATCTGGACAAACGTCACGATTAATCACCAAACTGTAAATTTGGAGAAGAGGAACTAAAGACTTCCTACAACACACGTGATGGTGACGCACAATCTTTACTGATGACTAATAGCGAGTGTGGGAATTAAACACATCTGTACAAACTGCCGCAGGTTCAACGTCCAAACAGCTTTATTACATAAACACTGTTCACAAACAACTGCACATTTGTGGCTGAGTTTCATATTTTATTGACTTTTTATTTACTTTTGATAAATTAATTGACATTAGATCGAACAGAAAACGTTACAGAACAGAACTGACTCATTACTCAGAGGCAGTAACCAGTCCACAGCATAATGAACTCGGACTCTTCGAGCCGTGTGCCAGAGCAGAAATAGATCAAAAATAGAGGTTGTAACTGAATATGCTGCTGTGTGTGTGTGTGTGTGTGTGTGTGTGTGTGTGTGTGTGTGTGTGTGTGTGTGTGTGTGTGAATATAAACACAAGAGGTTGTGATTTAAAGTGTGTAAAGCTAACACTAGATGAGTGAAGCTAACAGTGTGGTGATGACAAGGATCACAGCTTTACAGAAACACTTCTAAAGGGCA
>NC_062522.1:1126183-1138683 GCF_022655615.1 Tachysurus fulvidraco | reverse complement strand
ACTCCCTACCAACACACAGGGGGAAAAGGAACCCACTCCCAAAGAAAGGAAGCAGCCAGACCCCAACTGCCAGTGACACAGTGCACAATATACAGTGAAATTATGTATATATACAAAGTGTAACCACGGCAACAATTCCAATGATAAACCAAGCTCAGAGTCAGAAACAGGCAGAAGTCAAAACCGGAACAAGAACGATCATAAAACCACAATAATCAACCACCACTCCTAACACCCTCCTCCTCCTTCTTCCTCTTTATATAGTCGATTAGTGATGATGTCATCAATATGGGGCAGGAGGGCTGCTCCTGCACCTTTGCCTCTATCATTCCAGGAAGAGATTAAAGGATTAATAAGTCAAATGTCCTAAACTGTTTGCTGATGTGCCATCCTGCACTACAGTCATTCAACATGACATTGATGTTTGTGATCATAACCCGATTAGACAACACCCCTATCAGGTGAACCCTCTAAGTGTGGGTTAACTACGCTGAGTGTGAGCCCATGGTGTAACATGGTGTTCCCCTTGTGTGTTAGTGGGAAAAGCTGATGGCTCCTTTCATTTCTGTACCGATTACAGATTCACACTGACACACACAGTTCACAATGACACACACAGTTCACACTGACACACAGTTCACAATGACACACACAGTTCACACTAATGACAAACACACACAGTGATACTGATGCACTGAAGCACACAGTTCACAATGACACACACAGTTCACAATGACACACACAGTTCACACTAATGACAAACACACAGTGATACTGATGCACTGAAGCACACAGTTCACAATGACACACACAGTTCACAATGACACACACAGTTCACACTAATGACAAACACACAGTGATACTGATGCACTGAAGCACACAGTTCACAATGACACACACAGTTCACAATGACACACACAGTTCACACTAATGACAAACACACAGTGATACTGATGCACTGAAGCACACAGTTCACAATGACACACACAGTTCACAATGACACACACAGTTCACACTAATGACAAACACACAGTGATACTGATGCACTGAAGCACACAGTTCACAATGACACACACAGTTCACAATGACACACACAGTTCACACTAATGACAAACACACAGTGATACTGATGCACTGAAGCACACAGTTCACAATGACACACACAGTTCACAATGGCAGACACAGTTCACAATGACAAACACAGTCCATAATGACACACACGGTTCACAATAACGCACAGACACATAGTTCACAATGACAGACACAGTTCAATGACACACACAGTTCACACTGACACAGTTCAAAATGACGCACTGACAGACAGTTCACAATGACAGACAGTTCACACTGAAACACACAGTTCACAATGAAAGACAGTTCACACTGAAACACACAGTTCACAATGAAAGACACAGTTCACAATGACAAAGTCCATAATGACACACATGGTTCACAATGACGCACTGACACACAGTTCACACTGACACACACAGATCACAATGATGCACTGATGCACACAGTCCATAATGACACACACAGTTCACATTGACACACACACAGTTCACACTGAGACACAGAGTTCACAATGACAAACACAGTCCATAATGACACACACAGCCCATAATGACACACACAGCCCATAATGACAAACACAGTTCACAATGACACACACAGTTCACCATGGCATACTGACACACAGCTCACACTGACGCCCACAGCTCACACTTCACAGATCACACTGACGCACTCAGGTCATACTGACAAACACAGTCCATAATGACACACACGGTTCACAATGATGCACAGACACATAGTTCACAATGACGAGCACAGTTCATAATGAGGCAGTGACACAGTTCACAATGATGCAGTGATACAGTTCACAATGACACACACAGTTCACAATGAGGCAGTGACACAGTTCACAATGATGCAGTGATACAGTTCACAATGACACACACAGTTCACAATGAGGCAGTGACAGTTCACAATGACACACACAGTTCACAATGAGGCAGTGACACAGTTCACAATGACACACACAGTTCACAATGAGGCAGTGAAACAGTTCACAATGACACACACAGTTCACACTGAAGTGCACAGTTCGCACTGAAGTACACAGTTTACACTGACACAATGACACACACAGTTCACAATGACGCACACAGATCACACTGACGCACACAGATCGCATTGACACATATGGATCACATTGATGCAGTTCACACTGACACACACTTCACACTGACACACACACTTCACACTGACACACACTTCACACTGACACACACACTTCACACTGACATGGGGTAAAGTAGAAAACAGCATTTTAGCAATTTTAGTCTGTTTACTTTCAAAAATATTTTGTATCTTTGGTCCTGTTCTTTACATCTTTAACTCAGTAAGGACTTACAGAGTGAAAATACTTTTTTTTATCTCCCCCCCCCACACACACACACACATCGTATTTGTCAAGCAGAAAAACGGACTATTTATCATATATTTAATAAGCCTCAGCACCCAAAATGTATCAGTCCGCACCGCTGTCTCTATGGAAACGGGCAGGAACCAAGCGCGTCTCCCCTGGAGCTCTTAGTGGAGCCTGACACTTATCAGCCAATCACAACAAGAGGCTACACAACAGCCAATCAGAAAACAGCACTATTGTATCTGGGTAAGATTTAACACAACAACCAATAAAAAAAAGCAGATCCTGAACTGTTCATCATCGTCCTCGTTGCCCCACAGAGAAAAGCCCTGGAGCTGCGAGCATCACTTTGAGCACAGAGTAAGTCATGATCTCCTGTTTAATGTTACAACTCATTCACAACGTGTTTAACACAAACAATGACATTGTGACTGCTGTTAGAGACGTTTCCCAGATCATCAGCAGGAGTTTGTCATCAGTGTCTGTAACTTAGTCAGCAGTTTTACAGCCTGGTCACTGACAACACCTGCTCAGGACATGTAGTCTAGGGTCAGTGGTTCTCAAACTGGGGGCCCTGAGATGGTGCAGGGGGCCCGGTTTTATGACATTTTATAAAATAATGAATTTAGCATAAACTGTGTAATTAAATAAAGCCACTAACCAACAGCACTACATTGTACACTTGAATATGTTTTGTTTGATGCAAATATTAAGTTTTGGAATGTTTTATGTCATATTTTCTTTTTGTTTGTGTGTGTGTGTGTGTGTGTGTGTGTGTGTGTGTGTGTGTGTGTGTGTGTGTGTGTGTGTGTGTGTGTGTGTAGGGGGGGAGTAGGGGGCACCCCCATTGTTGTGTTTGGGTGGAGATGTCACTCTTGCCTGTCTTCAAACCCTGAGAGCCCTGAAATTCCCATGTAACCGTGTTCACAAACCCGCGGTATAAGAGGAATAAAACACTTGGGCACGTTTTGTTGTTGTTCATAGCGACTTTCCGCCTTTACAGTGAAGTGCTGTGCAGCCAATCAGAACGTTTTCGGTGGAATGACGTCACACACCATTTTAGTGGGCGGGGCGTTAAGACAGCCTACTCGAAAAAAAACAAGCCAGCTAGTTAGTTAGCTTTTTTATGTACATATATAAAAACAGCTCGATAAAAGTTATAAGTACGTTTTTACGTCCCATTTTGATAACGGACACCTGAGGAACGTCTCCGGAGGATCAAAGGAGCTGCTAAAGGTACGTGAGTGTGTGCGCGCGCTCGCTAAGGCGCTCGCGCGGCGCTGCTCA
This sequence comes from Tachysurus fulvidraco, assembly GCF_022655615.1. NCBI lineage: Eukaryota > Metazoa > Chordata > Actinopteri > Siluriformes > Bagridae > Tachysurus > Tachysurus fulvidraco. The sequence goes on along the minus strand of NC_062522.1, from coordinate 1,134,965 downwards.
GGCGGGACGGCGCTGTAATGGCGGAGGTTCTGCTGCTCGGAGATGGCGGACTTTTAATGGCTCCCCGGGTCGCTGACGTGTGTTGACGCGGTACTTGCGTGCCAGTGACTCGGTCTGAAAGTTTTTCACTCTCCCGCATCACTTTAAACACACACACACACACACACACACACACCGAGCTGAACTGAAGCGCAGCCGCAAGTAAACTGTTAGCATTAGCATGCGGAGCTAAATGGCGCTTAATGTCCTTAATGTCTGAGATGTTTACATTTATTACAGCTTCTTATCTCAGGAGGCGTCGAGCTCATGTCGTGTTTTGGTCTCTCACACAGCTATAACAACAATAAGAGTCTTACAGCTAGCGGAATTAGCTTAACGGCTTTATTATTAATAATAATAACCGTCTGTGTTCACAATCACTCACTACTGTCTCACTACTGTCTCACTACTGAGGACATGTGGGACCTGCACATCTGGGATGAAGACAAACTGACTAAATAAACCAGATTTATATTAGTCTAATTTTACCTGATAATCAGTTTAATTAATTCGTATTTAATAATTTTACACTAAATAAAATCGTCTCTCAGTTTTTTAATCAGTTTTTTTTCTTCCTTAACTTCAAGTTATAGATCCAAAAACTTTCCTTTATCACATTCACAATTTCTCTTTAAACCTTCTATAAACCTTCCTTTTGGTTTAAAGGTTTTATTTGAATAATAACATGTAGTGTGTTGTACCTTTACACTGTATACGGTGTAAACGGGTTACTTTTATAATCCGAATTTAAACTTGGGTCCTGATCTTTATGACTGAGTATAAGTGTGATTTATGACAGACTATATAGTATATATATATACATATATATATAAAAACATAATATGAAAGTTATTGGAAATGTTTTAATTTGACATTTTAACGTGCTTTTGTTCGTCCAATGAAATGCTCAGTAGGATGCAGATGCCACGCCCCTTGGGCTGAACCTGCACAGAAGTAACTGAAAGTCTGAGTTGTGTTTTTAAAAGAGAATAAATTCTAAGTAAGTTCTAATTAAACACTAAAATGTATAGAATATGATTCAGTTAATCATTCAGAAAACTACATTGTAGACGTTTAAGCGTGCGTGTGTGTGTGTGTGTGTGTGTGTGTGTGTGTGTGTGTGTGTGTGTGTGCTGCATACTGCATGACTGAAAACATAAGTGTGTGGAGGTGATTCATTGCCGCAGGGGTGAAGTGGAAACACTGATGAGTGTATTAAACAGCTGTCTCACACACACACACACACACACACACACACACACACACACACACTTGCACTAATTACCGCAGTTTATGGAACATGTTTGCACTTGTGCGAAGTACTTATGGGTTCCTTTTTTTTTTATAAAATTACATTCAGATTTTAATTATTCAACATAAGAATTTACATAAGTTTGAATAATAAGATATTATATATATATGAATGTTTTAGGGTTCAATGAAGGTGAAAAAATACTCTAGTGAATAAACACACAGTGTACAGTGCAATGATGGATGGTGTGTGTGTGTGTGTGTGTGTGTGTGTGTGTGTGTGTGTACATGCAGTGGAAATGGAGGAGGTTCACCAGAGTGGCAGTAACGGCACAGAGTCACAAGCTATAACCATCCCAACCACCATCACAGCGTCTCAGTTATCACAGATCACTCAGGTACATCATGATTGTGTGTGTGTGTGTGTGTGTTTGAGAGATAGAGCGAGAGATTAGCCTGTGACGTGTGTGTGTGTGTGTGTGTGTGTGTGTGTGTGTGTTATAGATGACTTTAGGGGGATCTCCCGTGGCTGTGGTGCAGCTCCCTGGAGGTCAGTTTCAGGTGCAGGGAGTTATTCAGTCAGCTCAGTCTTCAGTGATACAGTCTCCACAAGCACAAGTACAGGTAACACACACACACACACACACACACACGCACGTGTTAAATTCTGGCAGATTGCTGTAATAAATGATGAAACACTTGCTGTAATGCTGTAATAGTTGCTCGCTGTTAAGATGATAAATAATCTACTAATGTGTGTGATGTCATTTTATGTTGTGGGTGTGTGTTCACCAGCATGGTGAACTAATTCACATTCCTAATGTGTGTGTGCGTTCATTCATAGGGTCAGGGGTCAGACAGTGATGATTCTCAGGATTCGTCAGACAGTGGAGCTTCAAACCAGAGGACACGAGACCTGCTGGCCAGACGCCCATCTTACAGGTACACACACACACACACACACACACACACACACACACACAGGTGTCATTAACACTGAAGTTTACTGCTATGAGTTATCCACAGTTTACCGGTATCGGCCGATCCCGATCCGATACCTGTCTTCTTTTCTACCTTTAAAACTAAAGAATGTAAACAACTCATTTAGTTATTAAGATTTATTTGTTTCTGGTAAAGAAATACAAAAATGTCCTTATTACTGGATGAAAACTGACAACACAAGAAACCTTAATAAAGTATTAATGCAGTAACAAACAGAACATTTAACAGTTAGTGGTATAACAATCTAAACCATATATACTGTAATTATTACATTATATTATTTTCTGAAGAAAAGACAATATTTTAAAGTGAATATTATATTAGAAATCTTTAAACAGGATGTAAAGTGTATTAAACAGTAAACCTCACACCAAATGAGCGACATGTTTAACACACTGAGGTAAACAGAAAGGACGCCTGATAAACTCGTCTGTCTGTCGCAGGCGGTTGTGTGACATATTTACTATAAAATGTATTATATTTATTTACATTAATGTAATTTAATATATAAGGGTATTTTTCTTATAAGTTTAAGCAATAGTCACATTATTCAACCACCACATGCACGGGCGTCAGAAGTAAATACAAAGTGGGCGTGTCCTGTCCCACACACATATAATGGTTCTGACGCCCATGACCACGGGTGTCGGATTTGGATCGGTCACGCACCACCGACACCCGATCCACTCAAAATGCTTGGATCGGCGCCGATACCGATCTAAAATATTGGATCGGTGCATCCCTAAATTTAACTCACTGATGTCATCTGACACCTGAAAGCCCCGCCCACCTTCCCCTCATATATTTGTAATGTTTCAGCACTTGACTGACCCCGCCCATTTCTGCATAAATAATAATATTAACAGTAAAGCTGTTATTACATCTGTACATAACTGTCGTTATGGTGAAATTCTGTTGTGTAAAGTTGTGAGTTACAGATTTTTGTGTTATTTGTGTTATAGGAAGATTTTAAATGACCTCTCGGCGGAGGAAGTAGCGACACGTAACGAAGGAGAGGAGGAGACCTCTGTGTCGTCCACCATGACCACAGTGTCTCTGTCCACACCCATATATCAGACCAGCAGTGGACAGTACAGTACGTCTCCTTGTGCTCACCGAAACACTTTTCATTGGTTCACTTACTCACACGTATGAAAGCAGTCTGATTTAACGGCCATTTTAGCAACTGCTTGCTTTAGATCTGAGTATAAAGCAGCTGTGATGCGTGTGGACGTCTCTGACTAACCCTGTTGTTGATAACAGTTGCGATAGCCTCGAACGGCTCCCTGCAGTTAGCCGGTGGAGGTTCAGAGGGCGTTCAGGGCCTGCAGACGCTCACCATGACCAACTCGAACCCAAACCAGCCCACTATATTACAGTATGCTCAGACCGCAGATGGACAGCAGATCCTACTCCCCAGCAATCAGGTGGTGCTGCAAGGTTGGTGTTTGCATGAACATCTCATGGTCTGTGATGAGTCTGATTCGATGGTGGTGGTGTGATGGTTACGGCAGGTGTGGCAGTGTGATGAGCGTCATGTGATGAGCGTCGTGTGGTGTTTACAGGAGCAGGAGGTGAGATGCAGGCGTATCAGATTCGCTCGTCATCATCAGCTCTGCCTCAGACAGTCGTCATGACCTCACCGGTCATCAGTTCACAGGGAAAGAGTGATGACCCTCAGATGAAACGAGAGATTCGCCTCGCCAAAAACAGGTCTATCTTTTTGTCTGTGTGTGTGTGTGTGTGGTAATGTAGTGGGAGGAGTGTGTGTGTGTGTGTGTGTGTGTGTGTTAATGTAGTGGGAGGAGTGTGTGTGTGTGTGTTAATGTAGTGGGAGGAGTGTGTGTGTGTGTGTTAATGTAGTGGGAGGAGTGTGTGTGTGTGTGTGTGTTAATGTAGTGGGAGGAGTGTGTGTGTGTGTGTGGTAATGTAGTGGGAGGAGTGTGTGTGTGTGTGTGTGTGTGTGTGTGTGTGGTAATGTAGTGGGAGGAGTGTGTGTGTGTGTGTGTGTGGTAATGTAGTGTGTGTGTGGTAATGTAGTGGGAGGTGTGTGTGTGTGTGTGGTAATGTAGTGGGAGGAGTGTGTGTGTGTGTGTGTGTGGTAATGTAGTGTGTGTGTGGTAATGTAGTGGGAGGAGTGTGTGTGTGTGTTTTATTGTTCTGGGTTTTAGATGTTGTTCATTCAGAATAGTTAAACTTCACCTCGTATCTGATTGCTTTTAATATCGGGTAACTTATTTACACACGACTGACTGTGGGCGTGGCTGTGGGCGTGTGTGTGTGTAGGGAGGCGGCTCGAGAGTGTCGCAGGAAGAAGAAGGAGTACGTGAAGTGCCTGGAGAACCGCGTGGCCGTGCTGGAGAACCAAAACAAAACGCTGATCGAGGAGCTCAAGACATTAAAGGACCTGTACTGTGTCAAAACTGGCTAACTGTTAGCACTGGGTTCAATGGACTACTGCAGCTCTGCCTACACACACACACACACACACACACACACACACACACACACACACACACACACTGGGAATGCCAGTTCCTTGTTTTTATATTCCTTTTTAACTAACAGCTTAGGAAACGCAGGTCACACAGAGTTTATGGAGAATAATGATGATATTTTTCCTTTAGCTATTTTTAATAAGAGACGATGTGTATATATTTGTGTATGTATCCCAGGTGTGTGTCCTCTCACACACACACACACACACACACACCCATGTATAACAGAGGGAATGTCCTCTTTATCAGCAAGCTGTGCGATTGTTTGTTTGTTTGTTTGGGAATTTGTTTTGTTTATTTCCCCACGAGTGCTTAAATAAAATGAACGATGACAATAATACAGACAAGTAAACACCCCCACCCCCCACCCCCATGTTTCATATCTAATGCTTTCTTGTACATCGTCGTTGACGTCATTTACTTACGATTGTTTTGACCAAATGTCACCAGTTTTTTTTTTTTTTACTCTTCATGCCCAGTTCTTACACACTTTTAATGAAGAATCTTAATTTTTTTTTTTTCCTGAGTTAATGGACCTTGAGCCAAATATGTCTACAATCATGACGTGCTTTGACTAAACTAAATGGTGAGATTTCCTGAATAAATTAATAAATATTCGTGGCTGAAGCTGTTACAGTTCAGTTAGATCAGGGAGGACGCTTGCACTTCGACATGCAGGTGACGTTTATTAATAAATTACACCGTATAAAAATGAGATCAAATGGTTTTTATTATTTTTTTTAAGTGAACCTAAATAAACAGTTATTTTTTCCATCTTTACTGATTTTTGATTTTTAATTAATCATGCAGCAGCAAATAATTAAACTGCTCTGTGTGCTGTATTAATGTGTAGTGAGTATTTACATTCTCATAATTTATTACACTTTGATACTGAATTCTGATTGGCTGATTAAATTAGCTCAGGTTTACACGAATACACACATTTTAATGTGTTATTATTTCTATATTATTTCTTCACCATATATCAATAAGTATCACTTGCTGAAGGAGTCTCCTGTGTGTGTGTGTGTGTGTGTGTGTGTGTGTGTGTGTGTGTGTGTGTGTGTGTGTGTGTGTATGAAGGAGTCTCCAGTGTGTTTGTGTGTGTGATGTGTATGAAGGAGTCTCCAGTGTGTGTGTGTGCGTGTTGGTGATGGAGTCTCCAGTGTGTGTGTGATGTGTATGAAGGAGTCTCCAGTGTGTGTGTGTATGATGTGTATGAAGGAGTCTCCAGTGTGTGTTTGTGTGTATGATGTGTATGAAGGAGTCTCCAGTGTGTGTGTGTATGATGTGTATGAAGGAGTCTCCAGTGTGTGTGTGTATGATGTGTATGAAGGAGTCTCCAGTGTGTGTGTGTGTGTGTATGATGTGTATGAAAGAGTCTCCAGTGTGTGTGTGTGTGTGTATGAAGGAGTCTCCAGTGTGTGTGTGTGTGTGTGTATGAAGGAGTCTCCAGTGTGAGCTCTGTGTCTCAGTCAGAGGTGAAGCTGGAAGTTCTCCACATCTTCAGGACAGAGGAGTTTATACTTCACTGTGTTTCTCAGTAACAAGATTTATTTTTAATTGTTCATTTAAAAACAGGCTGGTTAGAAAACGACCATTTATAAGTCCAACAATACAGAATTATTATTATTATTATTATTATTATTATTATTATTATTAATAATAATAATAATCCTAAGAAGAAGAAACATTTGGATGTAAAAGCAGTTTTTGTAAAACTAATTAATTATAAGACACAGATGTTGTGTGTGTTACTTTCACAGCTCTGTGGAGTTACACGGACCATTTATTAAATCTTTACTAGCAATTTATCTGTAAACCTCCAACTATCAGGATTGTTGCTCCTGTTTGGAATGAACAGAGAACTTCATTTCTGAATGCAGGAAGGTCTGAAAGCCACTGAGAACTACCTTCATCCCTGATGTTTTTTTCAGTTTCTGCCTGACTGCAGTTGCGTGTTAGCAGCTGAACATACACTCTCATTCACTCGTTCATCTTCTACCGCTTATCTTAACTTCCCGGGTCACGGGGAGCCTGTGCCTATCTCAGGCGTCATCAGGCATCGAGGCAGGATACACCCTGGACGGAGTGCCAACCCATCACAGGGCACACACACACTCTCATTCACACTCACACACTACGGACAATTTTCCAGAGATGCCAATCAACCTACCATGCATGTCTTTGGACCGGGGGAGGAAACCGGAGTACCCGGAGGAAACCCCCGAGGCACGGGGAGAACATGCAAACTCCACACACACAAGGCAGAGGTGGGAATCGAACCCCCAACCCTGGAGGTGTGAGGGGAACGTGATAACCACTAAACCACCGTGCCCCCCGCAGCTGAACAATGAAACAAAATTGTTGATGTTGATTTATCACAGGAGGGAAAAAAAAAAAAAGTGTATACGCTGTGTGCAGTCTACAGTATAAACTGTTCGGACTGTAACAGAAGCTTAAAATGAACCTCAGCATGGCTGTTACTGACTCGTAAAGTCAGATTCAGACTTTTACAAGATCTAAATGAACATTTGGTGTGTGTGTGTGTGTGTGTGTGTGTGTGTGTGTGTGTGATATTGTAATTATCTTGTAATAAAAATATTGTAATAAAAAAATAATTTAAAAAAAGCTGACAGTGACACCTCCGGGACAGTAGATGGCAGTAAAGTTCTGTAATAATCACTCACCTCACATCTATACATAATCATCTGCTTTTTCATTAAGGTTACACTGACACATGGCTTTTCATCCCTCATGTGAATTTATTAAACTGTGGTGTTAGTTATATATATAGTACAAATTATATATAGTACAAATATTGTCCAAAGATGTTTATTAATATTACAATTAATATAGGATTTTATTAATATACAATTTAAAATAGGTGCAGATTAGAGAAAGAAAATGAATCACAGACCAAAAAGCTGCAAAATAGGTGGAGCTTGAGCTGTTCATCATGTGGATGAAGCTCTGAATGAAGCTAAGAAGCTAACACCATCATGTGGTTCACAGTTTTTATCTCAAGTACAACTGTGTGTGTGTGTGTGTGTGTGTGTGTGTGTGTGTGTGTGTGTGTGTGTGTGTGTGTGTGTGTGTGTGTGTGTGTGTGTGTGTGTGTGTGTGTGTGTGTGTGGTGTTTTGGTTATTTCACAGCATAACCCATGATGTGTGGCTTGATAAGAGCAGAAATAGGAGCCTGGATGTGATGGAGCTGCACCTCTGAGAACCCGGCTTGTTCCACGTTCTGCCAGGTCGCACGGGTCATCTCACAACCGTCACCGAAATAGTACCTGTGACATCCGTGAAAGTCGTACAGCTTAATACCACACAACAAACGTTATTTTAAACTTAACTTAAAAAAAAGACTAAAAAAATGACATCATCACCTTCTGACAAATCCTAAGGCAGAACTCAGCAGCTCTGTAGTGTTAAAGTTAAACAGGGACGTGTGTAGAGATCTTTATCATCTCACACGAGAGAATAATCTCGTAAATGACTGTGAAGTTCATCCCACCACCTCGGTGCAGAACAGAACAGAGTCTTGTAGTAAACTTCCCTCTTACCCTGAGAGATGGTGGGACCAGTGGGGCAGTGCTGTAGATCTGAGGTTGTGAGGTGCAGTGTGAGGAGTGATGAGGGCTTTGGGGTAAGAGGGAGATGGTCTGGTTTTGGCTTTGTAGGGCAGCATCAGTGTTTAAACCTGATGTGTTCAGCTACAGGAGCCAGTGGAGGAACACAGCGGTGTGGTGGTGTGGAGAACTTAGGCAGGTTGAAGATGTCACACAGCTGCATTATGGGTCATTTACAGAGGACGTGTTCATATGTAGAGCTGATAGAGAGAGCTGCAGTAGACCAGTGTGGACATGACAAGAGACTGAACACGTACCTGAGCAGTCTGTGGGTGGGGGAATATGGCCGAATCTGATGTTGTAGAGAAGGAACCGACATGAGCGAGTCACATTAGGGACGTGTGAACAAAACTACAGTTG
>NC_062522.1:1103683-1121183 GCF_022655615.1 Tachysurus fulvidraco | reverse complement strand
ATAATAATAATAATAATAATAATGTTACCTCCCTGAGTATCCTCTTGGCTTCCTGCAGGACCTTGTCTGGGCTCTGTACACTACACAGAACCAGTGTACACACCACCACGTCCATAGAACCGTCCTCCACCTGCCGCAGGTCCTCAGCAGGCGCCACCATGAACCTTTCAAACTCCAGGTGTTGGCTGAGCTTCATACTGTTCTGCAGGTAAAGCTCGAAGTGCGGGTTCGGGTCTGTGCACGTCACCTTACAGCCGGCAGGAAAGTGCTCGAAGTTGACTCCGGTCCCGCAGCCGATCTCCAGCACGCGCAGAGGCCCGCGCGCCCGACCGAACCGAGCCATGTCGCGGAACAGCTCGCGCTTCCGCTCCTTCAGTTTCACGCCGTAACTAGCCGAGATCTTGTACATGAGGAACGGGAAAAAGCGCTTGTACAGTCGGTAGAGCCCGAGCGCCTCCGCGATCACTAGCGGGAGCGTCACGAGCTGCACCACGAGAGTGCACGTTCTCATAAACAGCGCCATGTCGTCTCCGTCCACCGGAAACCGAACTGTACGGTTTGTCACGAGCGGAGGAAATGAAACCTGATGGAAACGCGCGCGAGGACACCGTCACCAGAGCTCATAAATATTCATTGTACAGCTCTCAGACGCGTCCTGTGATTGGCTGAAGTCTGAAATTTAATATTGTAATGTGATCAAGTCAAATCTCTCAAAGTCAATGTCAAACTGAGATAATAAACCGGACTAAAGGTCGGTTTAATGACCTGCGTTTATTTCTCGTTCTGATGATCTGTGCAGGTTGTTCTAACACCTTATGTGGGGTTTAAACACAACAAACCTGTACTTATGTGGAAGGAAACATGGTATAAAGTTTCCATAAGTATGTACACCCCTAAACTAATACTGCAGCTTTTTATCTGATGACACACTTTTATGGGCCTTGAACATCTGGACCTGGTCACATCACGGACATTGACTGTTACCCCTCCTCTGTACTGGATTACATCAATACCACTTTAGACAGTGTTACTACTCAGAAACAGATCACCACATACCCAAATCAGAAGCCATGGATGAACAAGGAGGTGTACCTCCTGTTGAAGGCATGCAATACTCAGGCGACGCACAGGCCTACAGCACATCCAGAGCTAACCTGAAGAGGGGCATCAAAGAGGCCAAGCACTGTTACAAGCGGAAGATAGAGGAGCATTTTTCCAACTCTGACCCTAGACGCATGTGGCAAGGCATCGACCAAGTGCTTTGAGCGGCTGGCCCTAGCTCACCTGAAGGACTCTCTGCCTGGACTACTAACACCTCCAGCCTGGTCAAGAAGGCTCACCAGCGCCTCTTTTTCCTGAGGACACTAAAGAAAAATAAGCTTTCCTCAGATATCCTGGTGAACTACCACTGTGCAATAGAAAGCATCCTGACCAGCTGTGTCACAGTCTGGTACGGGAGCTGCTCTGTTGCAGAGCGCAGAGCATTGCAGCGGGTGGTGAAAACTGCCCAGCGCTTCACAGGGACTTCACTTCCAGCCATGGAGGACATCCAGAAGAAGCATCCTGTCTGCATCGAGCTCGCAGCATTCTGAGGGACTCCTCTCATCCTGCCCATGGACTGTTTTCTCTTCTGCCCACCGGCAGGCGTTTCAGGTGCCTCCGGACCAGCCGACTAAAGAACAGCTTTTTTCCTGGAGCTGTCTCTTTACTGAACTCTGCCCCTCGCTGATCATACTGTCAACGTCCTTCATACATTGTTACATCTTCCCCCTTACACTTTGTTATTGTGCTAATGGACTGTTTACAAACTATGCTCACTTGCACACTTGCTCTCTTTTTGCATTACTGCTCACCGTTGCCTTACCATTGTATATATCCACCTGATTTCTGTTTATAGTAACAGCAATATATTATATTAATAGCCATATATTTTGTTTATAGCACATACCATTCAGTAAATTTCAGTTTATACTAATAGCCTCCTGCATATTATATTCATAGTACACACACATCTGTAAATTACTTCTATATTAGCATTTTATTTAACTCATTTAAATCTTGTACACACTGTATATCCTGCACTGCTATTGCACTCTGGTTAGACCTAAACTGTGTTGTGTTGCCTTGTACATGTGTAATGTCAATAAAGTTGAATCTAATCTAATCTAATCTAATCTAATTTTCTTTTTTGTCAGAAAACATTCTACATCCATCTAAGAGTGACGAAGAGCATCAGAACACATCAGGTGACCCCACACACTTTAGCTGGATTCATGTGAGCGGTCTGGTGACTCATTTAAAACATTGATCTTCTTAAGGTTATAAGTGGAGTTCTTTTGGTGATGAAACATTGCTTTTGGAATTCTGGAATTATTCTATCTTTTGGGATTGGTCTCATTAGACTATAACACATTGAGCCCCTTGGTTTTATGTTTTTTTTTTTCAGAGAAAGTGCTTCATCTAGTCCACCCCAAAGCTCAGACATATGAAGGATATGAGACATTGTTGTCACATGAGAGAGTAATCAGTGTCAGATCTCCCTGTAGCTCCTTTGGACAGTCCTGTTCTTGGTGATGTCACTGTGCTTCTCCACTTTCTCTCTTAGCTGATGGTGGATTTATGCTGTTCCATGGTACATTCAATCATTTGTAAATCCTTTTATTCCCCTCTCCTGATCAGTACATTTCAATTAGTCCGATAACACGCGTGCTCTTTACTGCTTCAGTGGAACAAACCAAAAATATGTAAATAAGATCCTACAGAAACAGTTGGTCTTTATTTGGGTTTAATCAGAACAATGCTATTGTTGACATTCATTCATTCATCTTCTACCGCTTATCCGAACTTCTCGGGTCACGGGGAGCCTGTGCCTATCTCAGGCGTCATCGGGCATCGAGGCAGGATACACCCTGGACGGAGTGCCAACCCATCACAGGGCACACACACACTCTCTCATTCACTCACACACACACACACTACGGACAATTTTCCAGAGATGCCAATCAACCTACCATGCATGTCTTTGGACCGGGGGAGGAAACCGGAGTACCCGGAGGAAACCCCCGAGGCACGGGGAGAACATGCAAACTCCACACACACAAGACGGAGACGGGAATCGAACCCCCAACCCTGGAGGTGTGAGGCTACCCACTAAGCCACCGTGCCCCCTATTGTTGACATCTAATAAATATTTTTGAATATTTCTGTCTGCTTTATCAATTATATGGTGAGTTTGAGTTTCTGTCTGAAGCTCCAAGTCAGAGCTTGTGGCCATTTTTGTAGGCCACAATGTATTTTGTTGGGATTTTTAGTTGGAAACAGAATCTGTCGTTTATATGATGCAATAAAAACCAAAATGGAGATTGTGATTTGGAGTAATAACATCATGAATTTACACATAAAACATGAAAATGTAGGAAGTAAAAATAAGTTTGAAACATTTTTAACTAAATTGTCTAATTAATTTTAAATAATTACATCAATGGTTTAAAACACAGTCACGTAGTTCTGATTAAAAACACTAGATGGAGCCAAACTGCAATTTTATATCACTGTGACACATGTGACGTCATCAACTTTTAGAAATAATGAAGAATATGAATGACAATAATGAATAAGAAAATGATTATATGTTATATATTATTCATGTGATTTACGTCGGTAGCATAAAGGCCAATGTTCTACAGGCTTCCCTTACTGAGAATAATAATAATAATAATAATAATAATAATAATAATAATAATAATAATAATAATAATAATAATAATAATAATAATAAGCAGTAAGTTTCAGTCACAGATGTAAATATAACGAAGATGACTCTGATCTTCTGATGAACTAATGTCAGTTTGTTATAAAAGTGTGTTGTTTATAATTAATATGTAAGTATAAACTATTCTATGTATGTATTTTTCTTTATTTCTTTATTTCACCAATCCCAGTGGCAACCTGGAGTTCAACTGAAATTAAGAGTAAGTTAAAAGAGCTCACAAATATCAAGTACAAAGTAAAATAAAAACAGCATTTAATAATATGTCCAATAAAAGTGCCGAGTGCTTGAATCCGTTTATTATCCTTGAACAAGAAAACACACTGAATAAATGAACACATGAAGTTTTCCTGTCTGGGATTGTGGCGTTTCAACAAAAACATATTACAACCATTCGGCAGGTCAGGACGCCCTCTTGTGGTGTTAATAAACCAGAAACTGTAATTTACGCAAATTAATGAGGTAACGGACCTCAGGAGGACGCAGAGATACTGAAGCGCTCATACCAGATACATTGGATTTATTTCGTTTGTCTTTCTTCTTCATACCTTGTGATGTTTATGGATCTGTAAGATGTTACTTCTTAGTTTTTAGTATTTAGAGTTTTGAATGAACATAACATACTTCACACAATAAAAAGTAAAGTCAGGGCATTTTAATGAAGAACGGAAGTGAGAACATCATCCATGGTCACACTGTGATATATGATCTACGTTTTCTTATTTAGCTCCCAAACTTTGGAATAGTCTTCCTGATAGTGTTCGGGGCTCAGACACACTTTCCCAGTTTAAATGTAGATTAAAAACTCATCTCTTTAGTCAGGCGTACACATAATACATCCCATAATATTGTGCTCTATTACATCAGACCAAATGTACATTATCATAGTGCTTGCTAATATTATGAACAGCAGCTACATTAATTCCTCTCCACTTCTTCTCTCTTTCTACATCCCGAGGCATCCAGACATTGTAGCAGCTCTGATTGTCTTCTGTGTGATGAAGATTTTGGACCTCCACTGAGATGAGGACGACTCTGTGAGGATCCTGAGACATCTACAGATCTACCAGCTCCAGTTAGATTCTGCTGTACTAAAGAGGAGATGTGAACCCCATGTGGTCTTTTACATCACTACAACATTTATCAGACTGTATATATATATATATATATATAATCACACCCCCAGTGTCACCCAGATGAGGATGAGGTTATATAATCACACCCCCAGTGTCACCCAGATGAGGATGAGGTTATATAATCACACCCCCAGTGTCACCCAGATGAGGATGAGGTTATATAATCACACCCCCAGTGTCACCCAGATGAGGATGAGGTTATATAATCACACCCCCAATGTCACCCAGATGAGGATGAGGTTATATAATCACACCCCCAGTGTCACCCAGATGAGGATGAGGTTATATAATCACACCCCCAGTGTCACCCAGATGTGGATGAGGTTATATAATCACACCCCCAGTGTCACCCAGATGAGGATGAGGTTATATAATCACACCCCCAGTGTCACCCAGATGAGGATGAGGTTCCCCTTTGAGTCTGGTTCCTCTCAAGGTTCCTTCCTTTACCATCTAAGGGAGTTTTTCCTCCCCACAGTCACCTGAGTCACCTCAGACTTGCTCATTAGGGATAAATACATACACATTTATATATAACTAATATTAATCTGGGACTTTGTGTTATATTAATCTTTATATTATTATTTATAAAAACCTTTTGTTCTATGTTTATGTTCCTGTAAAGCTGCTTTGAGACGATGTCTATTATAAAAAGTGTTATACAAATAAACTTGTATTGAATTGAACTGAATAAAACCTGCACTATAGACCTCGGTGGATTCTGAAGCAGCAGAGAACTCTCCCCAGCAGCTCATAATAAACCTAGGAACGCAGGAGGATCTGAACGCGCGTTTCCGTGTGGAAGTGTGTTTGGTCATTTGCAGACGTTCCCTAAGAATTTTGCTGAGAGTCATCAATTATGCAGGTTGTCCGCGCGCACTGGGGAGGAGGAGGAGAGCAGCAACAATATGGCGACATCCGCAGTTCCTCCCGGGTTCTCTGGGCATCTCTAGCACCAACACACCTGAGAAGATTTGTGTGAAAGGTGAGCAGACTTTTTATTTTACTGTGTATTTCGTGTGGTGTGGTGTGTGTGTGTGTGTGTGTGTGTGTGTGTGTGTGTGTGTGTGTATGTATGTGTGTAGATATCTATCTATTTACATATATATATATATATATATATATATATATATATATACATACACACACACACATACATACATATATGGTGTGTGTGTGTGTGTGTGTGTGTGTGTGTGTGTGTGTGTGTGTGTGTGTGTGTGTGTGTGCTTACATATACATATATATTTATATAGGTGTGTGCGTGCGTGTGTGTTGCCCGGACGCCTCTGCCGCAGAGCAGTCAGTCTCTCTCTCTCTCTCTCTCTCTCTCTCTCTCTCTCTCTCTCTCTCTCTCTCTCTCTCTCTCTCTCTCTGTCTCTCTCTCTGTCTCTCAGTCTCTCAGTCTCTCACTCTCTTTCCCTCTCTCGTATCCCAACGTGTTCTCAGGCGGGGGATTTGCGCGCAGAGACGCGGACAGTACACACACACACACGCACACACACACACGCACACACACACACACACACACACACACACACACACACACACACACACACACACACACACACACACACACACACACACACCACTGCGGCTCTGGAGAAGTGTGTATGAGGATAAGGGTAAGGATGATGAGGGTGTTGCCCTGGCACTGGTGGTGTTAGTGTTTTTATCATTATTTCCAGTGGAATAGACGCAGAGCTTGTTGCGGGACAGGACATGCGGTGCAAAGTTTGGTGGGTGAGAGAGAGAGAGAGAGAGAGAGAGAGAGAGCTTAGTTTAGAAAGAAGAATTAAAAAAACCCTTCCAGTTCAGCGCGTGACGTTTAAGGCTTATTATTTCTTCGAATTTAATTTGATTCATGGCAATGTTATGCGCGCTATCTCTCTCTCTCTCTCTCTCTCTCTCTCTCTCTCTCTCTCTCTCTCTCTCTCTCTCTCTCTCTCTCTCTCTCTGAGCGTCACTTTTATTACCGGTAAAAAAAAAATTAAATAAAAAATCCCGGCCCGCCGCCCGACATCCACTAATTCTCCAAAAAAAAAAAAAAAAAAAAAAAAAAAAAAAAAAAATGAAGGCAGGACTGGGAGGTGTGTGATGTTGCAGGATAGTGGGGGAAAGGTGTGGTACTCGAGTGCACGAGACTCTAAAACATGTCTTAGAGTGTTTCAAAAAGAAATAAACTTTATCAACACGGTGAGGAAGAAAAAGGAGAAAAGGGAGAAAAAGGAGAAAAGGGAGAAAAGCGCCCAGTCCGTAGAGGAGATGTGGAGTTGTTTTGTTTGTGAATCAGTTGAAGCTTCACTGCAGTATTTTAGTCTAGAGACCGGCAGAACCCTCTACACATACGCACGCGCGCGCACACACACACACACACACACACACACACACACACACACACACACACACACACACACACACACACACACACAAACACGGGGTTGTAGACCAAAGAGCACTTGAATCTTATAACAGTGCATCTCTCTCTCTCTCTCTCTCTCTCTCTCTCTCTCTCTCTCTCTCTCTCTCTCTCTCTCTCTCTCTCTCTCTCTCTCTCTCTCTCTCTCTCTCTCTCTCTCTCTCTCGTGTGTGTTCTGAATGAGAGGTGTGCAGTGTAATGCTGTAAATGATGTAGCATGCTGATGATCCGGCGTTTCCCGGAAGTGTGTGTGTGTGGCTTATTTTCCCCGCACTAACAAAACCCTACAAATCAGTTTATGTCAGTGTAAAGCTATGGTGTAGTTGAAGTGATGGAGATAGTGGATAGAGATGTGGAGATAATGATGATGATGATGATGATGATGGGAAGAAGTTTCTCCTCATGATGTCCTCCTCGCTCAGCAGTGGCGCTGCTTCCTCATCAATTCCTCTTTTCCTCTCTTTTCATTCTACATGCACTTTTCTTTGCGCACTAGGATGCGTGCAGCAGGCGGACGGCGCGGGACAATCCGCGCGCGCGCGCGTGTGTGTGTGTGTGAGAGAGAGTGTGAGAGTGTGTGTGCGCTTTCCAGTCTCATAGAGGACAAATGCGGAGCGGAACAGAAACACTGCAGCCAGCAGGAACACCTTCACATAGCCTCCTGATTTCTGGCGCTTCACGACTGTTGAAATAAAACGAGAGTTTGGGGATATCATTTTGATCCCGTTTTACCGTTCGTGGATTATTTCTTGTGCACCGGCACCGTTAACACATCAGGGCACATGCACGTGAGTAGTAAACCACCGCACGCACTTTAAAAGCTGAACGGGGATGGATGGATGGATGGATGGATGGATGGATGAGGTGCACGGACACGCACTGCGCTGGCTGTAAATACATTTAATAGTAATAATAAATGCGACACTTTCAGGTTTAGATAGAACCCCGTGTGTATCGTAGTGTGTGTGTGTGTGTGTGTGTGTGTGTGTGTGTGTGTGTGTGTGTGTGTGTGTGTGTGTGTGCAGTTTGCATCATACGGTTTTTTAGATCACCTTGAGTGGCGGCTCCTTTAAACAAATCTGTGTGTGTGTGTGTGTGTGTGTGTGTGTGTGTGTGTGTGTGTGTGTGTGTGTGTGTGTGCTGTTACTGTATCCTGGGGAAGGAGATTTAGAGGTTGGCTTCGCCTTTTTGTAACCTGAACCTGCCGTTCTCCAGTCTGCACTTCCGGATGTTAGAAAGGCCTTCAGCCTGTCACGTGATCATCACTCGCTCCCTTTAATCCCACATCCTCTAATCAGCGAGCTGGAGTTTTATTTTTCTACTATTTTGACTACAGCATGCTTCTTTTGAGGATACAGGCCTTCTCTTCCTCCTCATCCTCCACTTCCTACTCTTTCCACTCCTCATCCTCGTGTTCTTCTTCCAATTCTTCATCATCTTCCTCCTCCTCCTCTTCCTCCTGAAGCATCCACACTGTACTGTTTTACAGGCGACTCACCACAAGACAACAAAACAAATTCAATAAAGAATTGTGTTGTGTTCATGAATTAATCATATTACACTTTATTTAATCTATCAAACTTTTTATTTGAACATTTACAAAGTGAATATGACTGTAGACTGCACCATTGTATAGACACTGTTAACCTTTAAATCAGCTGCATCCAGAGTGTAAAAGTGATTAACAAATAATCATTTAGATCTCAGGTGATCTGTTAGAGAAGTGTGCGGTGACGTCACAACCCATCGCTATGGTGACGTCACAAGACGTTTATTATGGTGTCACACAGTTAGAGAGTCTCCAGCGTGTCAGGGATTGTGGAAAACCTGAGCACAAGTAGGCCATGAAGACTGTTGAAGCAGCTCAGGGATGATGATGAAGGTCATGATGATGATGATGATAAAGATGCTAATTCTGTGTGATTTTCTACCGTTTATAATAATCGGTTTCCTAAAATGGAAAGGAAATATTTTATTTATTATTGTTGTAATTTTGTATTTTAATAACACTAATTTAAATCCAGGACGCTCTCTCTCTGTGTGTGTGTGTGTGTGTGTGTGTGTGTGTGTGTGTGTGTGTGTGTGTGTGTGTGTGTGTGTGTGTGTGTGTGTGTGTCTGTGTGTGTGTGTGTCTGTGTATGTGTGTCTGTGTATGTGTGTGTGTGTGTGTGTGTGTGTCTGGGAGTGTGTGTGTGTGTTTGTGTGTGTGTGTGTGTGTGTGTAATAAAGTTGATTTATTGATCTTTGGATCAAAAACATTTTTCTGAATCTTTGGTCCAACAATAAATCGATTCAGTATTTTTTGTTTAAATTCACTGATTTTCAAAAAAACCCCCAAAATATTTTTTCTCTTTTCAGATTTAAGTTAAGAAAAACCCCACACAATAACATGCTCCGCCCCCTGGGCTAACATTCATACATTCTAATGTTCTAGGTTGTAGTGAGTGTGGCTTTAAAGAGCTAAATGCTAACGGCTAACATCACAGACTGCAACTTTAAAATATGGCTTCAGATATTAATGAATAGAAAGATTATAGATCTGGATTGAGTGTTAATTAATGTTTGTGTGTGTGTGTGTGTGTGTGTGTGTTACTGCACAACATGGCAGCTCGTGTAATAACGAGCCCCACTTCTTACATCTCGAGTCTCGTGACAGTTTGTTCGTCTCACTGTGAAGATTCTGGCATTTGATTCATGATTCGTTAATTTTTAATTTTTTTTAAAGTTATAGCACAAAAATTATATAGCAAAAATAATCTTTGGACAACAAATTGATCAGATTCATGTTTAAACTAAACTATTTAAACAGTGAATTTATTGTAAATGTTTTTAATGTAGTTCAGGGTCAGAAACCATTTTTGTAAAACTGAATTAATTCGATTTTTTTGAAGAACGATTCTTCAGACGATTCGACAACTCAAACTTTCTGAATCAATGGAACATTATTTTATAATTCTTTTAAATGTTTTGAAATTATTTTTCATAATTTCTCTTGTTTATTTAATCTACCGTGTAATCGTCATGATTTGGATTGTCAGGAATTATAATATTGATTCATTAAGAACACTGAAAGCTGAGCTGTGTGTGTGTGTGTGTGTGTGTGTGTGTGTGTGTGTGTGTGTGTGTGTGCTGCAGTAAACTCTAAGAGCAGACTCTAAGCGGTGTGTAAAGCTGCTGTATGTGTAATTGAAGTATTGGCTGTGTCTCAGTCGGTGAGTGCGTCGTATAGCTGCACTTCAGCTCATCTGCAGGGCGTCACCACCGCCGACAGGCCGAATGACCATCGGATCCTTTCATTCGCGTTACCGTTAGTGGTTATTCTGATCTTCTGAGAACATCTGAGCCAGAAAATAAAGCATTTTACTCCAGAGAGATCAGATGCTTCTGCTGTCTGATGCTTCATGTGCACAGAAGGTTTGCTTTCACATTTATCTCCATTCACTGTGCAAAAAGTTTCATCCTTAATCTGTCTGTAATTAAGGAGTCTCAGCTTTCTGAAGGGTTCGGCCTGGAAAAGGAAGGCCAGTGTTGTAGGGCTCTAGATTTCTTTTAAGAATACTGACTTGTGAAAATGAGGTTATGTTCACACTAGCAGCAGCAACCTCTCATGTTGTTTGTTGCTTGTGGGCGTGGCCTGTGCCATTTTATGTCTTATTTGTTTACATGTTACACACGCACT
Source organism: Tachysurus fulvidraco (assembly GCF_022655615.1). NCBI lineage: Eukaryota > Metazoa > Chordata > Actinopteri > Siluriformes > Bagridae > Tachysurus > Tachysurus fulvidraco. The sequence continues at coordinate 1,110,180 of NC_062522.1, read as the reverse complement.
TTATGCCAGATTTGATTAGCAAAACCAGCTAACTGTGCTAGCTACGTATGCTCTCCAGAGACACTAGCGATGTCTCACCATCTGAGTCCTTCAAAGTTTTATTTATTCTTGCTCACGTCTCTATACTCACGCGATGAGAGCTCGTATCTGATGAGAAGATATTTTATATTCTTGCAGGAATTAAAGAACTGAACAAACACTGCACAACATTCACGTCGGGATCTGAGACAAGGAATCGTTTGAAACGATCGTTTGGATTTGTTGCTTGTAAATTTACATTGAATTGAACAAATCTGGAACTGTGGCTCCATGTTGTATAAAATAACCTGCTGTGTTGTTAGCGTTTACTCTGAACAGTGATTCCGAGCTTCAGATCTGTGTGATGGTTTTTACATTACAGTAAACATCCTGCTTCAGGGTTCCTACGTTTAATGCTATTTTCATGATGTTATGTAATTTAGCGTAGCAGCTAGCATTAAGAGGAATCGGCCAGTTGTTACCGAACCCGTATGAACTGGTTTTGGTCTCTGGGTTTACATTGGAACTGAGCTGCTATGCTAATGATTAGCGATTGATGTGCTTGTTTTTTTTATTTATCATAATACACTGATATAACAGAATGATGATGATGATGATGATGATGATGATCAAGTGATTTTACAAACATGTAATAAGATAGTTTAGTATTTAGCTTTGTGTCTTTAAGATTAGCACTCAGTAGAGTTAGCTAGCTGAACTAGCGGGAGTCTTTGAGCAGATCGATGGTGATGAATTGGTTTATTTTCTATTTATTTCAAATGAAGTGATTTTTTGTAAATCAAGAAAGATTCCAGCAAAACTTTCTGAATCACTGAAATCTGTTAGTCTTAAAAATAACGTCATACCTCATGCCTCGAGAAAAAAAACATAGTTTAAATAGGAAGTTTTCCGCAACACCAGCAGTGTGATGTCAAAATGGCTGCTGAAATAAATATCACGTTTAACTGAGTTTATAGCAGAGTTTAGATGAATGATTATAGAGACATTAGTTGTTTGAATCTAGATCAGATTTACGACATTAAATCCATGTGTATTACATCACATGTGTCAGTAATGCAGACAAAACACATGCTGTCATGTTTCTTGTTTCTCTTTGTAGCTTAAACATGAAAAACCTTAAATGATGCAGTCATTCTTAAGTTCAACTGAATGCAGCTTAACATACAGTAGGGTTACCTACACGATACAGACAAAAGTATGTGCCCCCTGACCTCCACAGCCACACAGTTGTACTGAACATCTCTGTGTGTAACTGTAATGTTTTACAGAGTTCAAACCCTGCTCCATCATGACCAAGTCCCTGAGCTCCATGAAGACATTTTGTTGAGGTGAAGATCGGAGTAAAGAACTCAAGTGTCCTGTGCTGAGCCCTGACTCTTGACTCAACCCCACCGAACACAGACTGAACCCCAGACCTCCTCGCCAACATCGATGCCTGATCTCACTAATGCTCTTGTAGCTGAATCATCACTTGTCCCCACTGACACAATCCAACATCTTGTGGAGAACTGATTAGAACAGCAGAACTGGAACAAACACACACGATGTGTGATGCAGGGGGGCACTTGCTTTTGTCTGAATAGTGGAGCCACCCTACACAGGAGTCACAGCATTTTGACTGATGTGATCTTGTGCTTATTCAGTATGGTGATGTCACTAGAGAGGATTATAGCTTTATTAACACTAACATATCAGTGTAAATTCATTCACTTTATCTCCTGTGTGTGTGTGTGTGTGTGCGTCTGTGTGTGTGTCTGTGTGTGTCGAGAAGGAGACTCCTGTGTGTGTGAGTGTGTATGTGTGTGTATATGTATGTGTCTGTATGTGTATGTGTGTATGATGTGGTGAAGGAGTCTCCAGTGTGTGTATGTGTGTGTATATATGTATGTGTCTGTATGTGTATGTGTGTATGATGTGGTGAAGGAGTCTCCAGTGTGTGTATGTGTGTGTATACAGTATATGTATGTGTCCAAGCTGAGATTTTTTTCAGCTGAACGAATAAAGAGAGACTGCTGAGGGGACGAGTGTTTAGAGCTGAGAGAATAAAGAGAGACCGCTGAGGGGACGAGTGTTTAGATCTGAGAGAATAAAGAGAGACCGCTGAGGGGACGAGTGTTTAGATCTGAGAGAATAAAGAGAGACCGCTGAGGGGACGAGTGTTTAGAGCTGAGAGAATAAAGAGAGACCGCTGAGGGGACGAGTGTTTAGATCTGAGAGAATAAAGAGAGACCGCTGAGGGGACGAGTGTTTAGAGCTGAGAGAATAAAGAGAGACCGCTGAGGGGACGAGTGTTTAGAGCTGAGAGAATAAAGAGAGACTGCTGAGGGGACGAGTGTTTAGAGCTGAGAGAATAAAGAGAGACCGCTGAGGGGACGAGTGTTTAGAGCTGAGAGAATAAAGAGAGACCGCTGAGGGGACGAGTGTTTAGAGCTGAGAGAATAAAGAGAGACCGCTGAGGGGACGAGTGTTTAGAGCTGAGAGAATAAAGAGAGACCGCTGAGGGGACGAGTGTTTAGAGCTCTACACACTCAGATATGAACAGATATTGAGACCACCTATCTGAAGTGTTCTGGTTTCAATAAATTCGACAATGTTTACTTTTATGTGTCTCCTGTGTCTCCTCCGGTCCCTCAGAACCTGCTGTCTTGGATGGATTCTAAATAAAGAGGGCTCTGCTGCAGGATGACAATATGGCCGCCCCGCTGCTCGCACCCCCAGGCCCCGATAGCTTCAAGAAATTCACCCCGGAGTCTTTGGCCAACATCGAGAAGCGCATTGCTGAGGAGAAGAAGAAGAAACCTGTCAAACCGCGGTCTGACAGCAGTCATCGTGACGACGATGAGAACAATGGGCCGAAGCCCAACAGCGACCTGGAGGCGGGGAAGGGCCTGCCCTTTATCTACGGGGATGTCCCCTCGAACATGCTGGCAGTGCCCCTGGAGGACTTGGACCCCTTCTATTTGAACAAGAAAGTAAGTGAAATATCACCTCTTCCTTTCACGCTGTGGGTGTTTCAGGAAAACGGGTGTGACGGAATGATGGGTGTGGCTTTCTAATACAGGAAGGAAAACTCATTTAATGATTTGAATATGCAAACTATTTCTTTAGATAATTTGCATAGCTGTTGTGAAATATCAGTTAGACCTGAAAAGCTTGCTTTTACTTAAAAAACAAAATTCTCTCTCAATTTATTCTGTTTTATTCAAAAAATAAGGTTCTAACAGACTAAAGACTCGTATAAAGTTATACACACATTACTGCCTGGACCGGTCTGCATGGTGGTGGTGGCATCATGAGCTCTTGGTTGAGACACAGTTATGTCGTACTCGTTTCTTTTTCAATAACGGATTTAACGTCAATCTGTCAAGGTTTTTTTTTTAATCATTAAACTGTGACTAGTTTTTTTGTCACACGTTCAGCTTGTTAACCGTCATGTCTGCTTACACACCAGCTTCCTGATGACCTATAGTAATTCTGTCAGATGGGATTCTGGGATATTTAGAAAGTGACAGAAGAAAGTGAGAAATGTCTGAAAACCAGGATTACTAAAGCAGACGTTTACTTTATACTGAATATTTTTTATCACTTCATCATCTATCTTTCTTCAAGATAACGTTCAAATATAAAATGTGACATCCTGAACATTTACTGGTTAATTTACTGTTGCCATAACAACACTTTTATTAGTTCTAGCTAAATAACTAGACTACTTTTCTGTCTAGATTAGATTTATAATCCTCAGTAGTACAGGTGAAATCGAGCATCTACAGTCATTCCTACTTCAATGTTTACAGTAATCTCTTCATATTTGCTTTAAAACGATAATAAACAATAAAGATGTGGTGATAGAATAAAACTATAAGAAAGAATAACACAAGAAAAGAACTTGCTGTTCATTTGCAAAAGGCCAGATGTTAGAGATGCTCTGGAATAGAATAATTTAACAACCCTGATTTGTGTGTGAAAAGAATAGAATATGAATAGAATTAAAATATTTGAATCCTGATGTTAGCTCCGAGTTCTGGCCCAGTTCGGTTTAACGACCTTCACTTTCTTTCTGTGTCTCGTTGCTCTTCTGTGCACTTCTTCTTCTGTGTTTTTAGATTTAACTCGTACGGCTAGAGGTCAGTGTGGAAAAGAATTTCTTTCTGCTGAGTCATTTATGTCGCTTGAGTAATCCACTCACTCCATCAGAGGAGGAAAGTGTGTTCTGATTAGCCGTAGCTAGCTGGCTGTGTTGGGTTTCTGGTCATGTTCCCACCCGGTGAGCACAGAACCATGCGGCGGTTCGGCTGCAGGACGCGAGGAGGCACGTTTACATTTCCACCAGAGGGGACGCCAAAACGTCCGTTAACACACAGCAAGCTCCTCCTCCACGTCCACTCACTGATTATTATAATTATAATTTAGTCACCGGCTTCTGGCACTTATTTAATTAACTCCAGACTTATAAAATGTCTATATTGGATGTTTAGTTCAACATTTCTTAAATAATGTGTTCACTGAATCACCACCACACGGGATATTTATTTGTTAAAAAAAATTATATATAAACGTATTATTATTTTGTTGGAATTGTGGAAGCTTGAAAATGAAATAAAAATAGTTTTAAATAGTTTTAAATGCTGGTGTACAACTGTGTGATTTTTATTCCGTCAGCAGTGTAGGCTGTGATGTGATGTCTTAACACTGCCACCTGCAGGTGTGGAGCAGTGTGGAGTCACAGGGAATGTGTGAGCTCAGACTCATGAAACTGGTTTCTTTTTCACATAACCCTCACAGATGGTGTGTGAACATTACATACATCGAAGACTTGCAGACTCCTACAGAGGGACGACTGAAGGTTCAACGTTTTTTTATAAGCATAGAGATAATAAAACTATATTGCTTTAAAGATGATGCATTATTACAATTCTATAATGTTTTAAGATCAGGATCGATACATACAGCAGTGTATCGTCAAGTCATTTCAACCATATATAGCGTATATATAATGTATTGTGTGTTACACGGGGTGTTGTAATGTATTGTGTGTTACACGGGGTGTTGTATTGTGTGTTACACGGGGTGTTGTATTGTATTGTGTGTTACACGGGGTGTTGTAATGTATTGTGTGTTACACGGGGTGTTGTATTGTGTGTTACACGGGGTGTTGTAATGTATTGTGTGTTACACGGGGTGTTGTATTGTGTGTTACACGGGGTGTTGTATTGTGTGTTACACGGGGTGTTGTAATGTATTGTGTGTTACACGGGGTGTTGTATTGTGTGTTACACGGGGTGTTGTATTGTGTGTTACACGGGGTGTTGTATTGTGTGTTACACGGGGTGTTGTATTGTGTGTTACACGGGGTGTTGTAATGTATTGTGTGTTACACGGGGTGTTGTAATGTATTGTGCACAACAGCAATCGACTGAAATGTTAGACAGTGTGTGTAAAGAGCAAAAACAGTGTAAACAGTTTGATGGATGTACAGTATATTTCAAGAGTGTGTAACTGGTGTAGGTTTGTGTGGTCCATACAGTTGATGTGCATGTGTGTGTGTGTGTGTGTGTGTGTGTGTGTGTGTGTGTTGTGCTCGGTACAGTTCAGTTCAATTATTAAGGAGTCTGATGGCTTGTGGAAAGAAACTGTTACACAGTCTGGTCGTGAGGGCCGAATGCTTCGGTACATTTTTCCAGATGGCAGGTGGGTGAAGAGTGTGTGTGAGGGGTGTGTGGGGTGAAGTGTGTGTGTGGTCCACAATGCTGTTGGCTTTGAGGATGCAGCGTGTGGTGTAATTGTCCATGATAGAGGGAAGAGAGACTCCAGTGATCTTCTCAGCTGTCCTCACTATCCACTGCAGGGGCTTTTTTTCTGAGATGGTGCAGTTCCCAAACCAGACAGTGATGCAGCTGCTCAGGATGATCTCAGTAGTCCCTCTGTAAAAAGTAGTCAGGATGGGGGGAGGGAGATGGGCTTTTCTCAGCCTTCATAAGAAGTAGAGACGCTGCTGGGCTTTTTTTGGTGATGGAGCTGGTGTTGAGTGACCAGGTGAAGTTCTCCGCTAGATGAACACCAAGAAATTTGGTGCTCTTGACGATCTCTACAGATGATCCGTGGATGTTCAGCGGAGAGTGTTCACTCTGTGCTCTCCTGAAGTCCACAACCATCTCTTTAGTTTTATCAACATTCAGAGACAGGTTGTTGGCTCTACACCAGACAGTTACTGTAGCTGTTGCACCTCCTCTCTGTATGCTGACTCATTTTTCTTGTTGATGAGACACACCACAGTCGTGATGATATGGTTTGATCTGTGCATTTCTGCACAGTTGTGAGTCAGCAGAGTGAACAGCAGTGGACTGAGCACACAGCCCTGAGGAACTCCAGTGTTCAGTGTGGTGGTGTTGGAGATGCTGTTCCTGATCCAGACTGACTGAGGTCTCCCAGTCAGGAAGTCCAGGATCCAGTTGCAGAGG
>NC_062522.1:1086183-1096183 GCF_022655615.1 Tachysurus fulvidraco | reverse complement strand
CATTTTTGTCACATTTATTTTATCATGCAATTTTGTCAGATGTATTAATAATGACTAATAATGTGGAAAGATTTCAGTTGTACTTCAAGAACAGCAGATGAACATGAGACATAATAAATACTGGTGTATATTAACATGAATTTTCTCTGTTGAATAAACAAACAGACAAACAAAGAAATAAACAATTAACATTAATTTCTATAAAAAATTACACATGTGTCTGTTTCTGCATCTTTAATTTCAATGTTCTGATTTCACTAATTTCTGATTTGTTAATCTCTCTCTCTCTCTCTCTCTCTCTCTCTCTCTCTCTCTCTCTCTCTGCAGACCTTTATAGTGCTAAACAAAGGGAAAACGCTCTTCCGTTTCAGTGCCACGCCCTCGTTGTATATCATCAGCCCCTTCAGTCTGTTCAGGCGAATAGCTATTAAAATTTTGATACATTCATATCCTTTTCACTGCTCTCAGTGTAAACTCTGTAGTCTCGAGCCATCAGCTGGTTTCTGTTTATTTCTGTTCCAGGTAAGTTTATTTCTGTAGAACTCTGAACATGGGGCTTTTTGATGATCTCCTGCTTTGTGTTTATAGAAGTGACTCCATCACACTTACTGAGGAAAAAACTCTGATCTAATCATTAAGCTTCATCTACTGTTGACCTTTGACCTTAGGGATGGTGACAGTGATGACAGTTAATGACTCGGTGAAGGTTTCATGTTCTTCATTATTGACTCTTTTCAGGCTTTAAATCTCACAGAATCATTTATTTTTTAAATAATAAAATAAACAATAAACCGATCATCAGTCACTCCATAAAGTCACATGTAAAATATTGTTTTTGCTTTTTTGATATTTAGATTTATTTTAAACAATAATACTTTTACACTAATAATCAAATAATTATCCTAACTAGATGGTGAATATCAGTTATTCATTTTTCAGTCATTTGCATATTAAATAAAATTTGTTTTTATTTTAAGGTGGATCTTAGTGTGTGTGTGTGTGTGTGTGTGTGTGTGTGTGTGTGTGTGTGTGTGAATATTTCTGTTTATATATGTGTATTTATGTGTTTGTGTGTTTATGTGTATTTATGTGTGTGTCTGTGTGTATATGTGACTGTGTGTGTTTGTCTGTGTGTATTTATGTGTGTGTCTGTGTGTGTGTCTGTGTCTGTGTGTGTTTGTCTCTGTGTGTGTGTGTGTGTGTGTGTGTGTGTGTGTGTGTGAAAGAGACGGGTTTTGTTCCAGAACTTTCCTTAACTCTCTCCCTCACAGTTTTCAGCATGATCATAATGTGCACCATTTTAACCAACTGTGTGTTCATGACATTAAGCAACCCGCCAGAATGGTCCAAACAAGTCGAGTGAGTAATTCTGCTCTGTTTTACTTCTGTTTCATTCTGATGTCTTTTATTTTAAAATAGAACACAACAGAATTGTAAGGTTTTCTATTCAGTTCTGTTCCATTCTGCTTGTTTTATTCTGTTGTATTTTCTCCCCGATATTCTACTATATTATAAACTATTAGTTATTTTTCTATTCTGCAGCTCTGTTTGTTCCATTTCACATGTTCAGTATCTTCTATTCTAATCCAATCTAATGTAATAGATTTCATTCTTTAGAACATTCTAACCTCTATTCAATCCTGTATTTTTCTGTTTTCATCTATCTATCTATCTATCTATCTATCTATCTATCTATCTATCTATCTATCTATCTATCTATCTATCTATCTATCTATCTATCTATCTATCTATCTATCCCTACATACTCAATTCTGTTTAGTTCTGCTGTCTTCTATATTTTGTGTCCAAATCTATCTAATACATTGTTGAACACACACACACACACACACACACACACACACACACACACACACACACACACACACACACACACACACACACACTCACTCACTCACTCACTCACACACTCACACACTGACACACACACACACACACACTCACTCACACACTCACTCACCCCCCCACACACACACACAAAGAAAAAGTGAAAAAGTGTTTGCCCCCTAAACCTATTAACTGGTTGGGTCAGCCTTAGCAGCAAGAACTGCCATCAAGCGTTTGTGATAACTTGCAATGAGGCAGTGAACAGGATCCTTTGGTCCACTCATCTTTTGTTGTAATTCATCCACATTGGAGGGTTTTTATGCATGAACCATCATTTTAAAGCATCTCAATAGGATTCAGGTCAGGACTTTGACTAGGCCACTCCAAAGTCTTCATTTTGGTTTTCTTCAGCCAGTCAGAGGTGGACTTGCTGGTGTGTTTTGGATCAATGGATCATTGGATCAGACTTCGAACAGAACATCAATGGCAATGCAGGACCTGGAACCCTGGAGTGGAGGAGATCCAGGAGATCCTTCCTGACAGGAACCTCCCATGGAGTGCCGTTCAGGAGGGAGACTAGGTCCGCGAACCAAACTTGAGAGGGCCAACATGGCGCACTCTGGCTAGGACTTGTGGGAGCAGAGCTACGGGGGGGGGGGGGGGGAGCATACAGATGGAGCCTCTGCCACCTCCATACCAAGGCATCCAGGCCCAAAGGGGCCGGATGAGAGAGGGAAACCACAGTTGACAATGGCTTGACTCTTTGGTGGTGAACAGATCCAAATCTGCCCGGTCAAAAATCTGCCAAATCTGCTCCACCACGTGGGGGGGTAGAATCACCACTCCCCGGGCCTCAGCACCTGTCTCGACAGGAAGTCTGCCTCCTGATTACCATGCCCCGAAATGAAAATTGCTCTCAGCGAAAGGAACCTGGTCTCTGCCCAGAGCAGAATCTGCTGCATGAACCTGAACAGGGGATGCGAACGCAGACCACCCTGATGAATGATATAGGACACCACCGCAGTGCTGTCTGTTCGTACTAAAACATGGCAGCCCCTGAGGTGTGGGAAAAAGTGTTTCAATGCTAGAAACACAGCTCTCATCTCCAGGCAATTTAAGTTGCATGAGAGATAGGGGCCCTTCCATAGACCTTTGGCAGGGGTGCCATCCAAGGCCGCTCCCCAGCTCGAAAGCGAGGTGTCTGTCCAAAGAGTCCTGTGATGGTGACATGCCCCTAGAGTGGGATCCAAGTCCAGGAAACGGGTTCTTTTCCACATTAGAAGGGTACGAAGCCCATGCCGTGTAACCCTTATAACCCTGAGGGGATGTCTGCGAGGACTAAAGAACACACCACTGAGCCAGAGCTGGAATGGCCTCATGTGAAGCAGACCCAAAGGGATAACATTTGCTGCTGCTGACATGAGGCCTAGCACCCTCTGTACCTTGGCGACAAAGAGGCCTCGGCCTAGCCGAATAGCTTTCACCACTGACAAAATTTAAACCACCCGAGCGGGAGACAGATGTGCTCACATCATGGTGGAGTCCCAAATTACCCCCAGAAAGGTGGTTCTCTGAGAAGGAGAAAGCACACACATTTCTGGGTTCAACCTGAAGCCTAGATACCTCATATGGGCAAGTACAGCATCTCGATGACTGGCCACCATAGTCTTCAACTGGGCCAGAATGAGCCAGTCATCCAGGTAATTCAGAACACGGATGCCCTGGAGACACAATAATGCCAAGGCAGTGACAATACATTTTATAAATGTGTGTGGTGAAAGGGCTAGGCTAAAAGGAAGAACACAATATTGGTTCACTTCGCCCCCAAAAGCGAACCTGAGAAACTTTCTGTGCTCTGGCAGAATGCCTATGTGAAAATAAGCATCTTTGAGGTCGATCGTCACAAACCAGTCTTTGGACCTGATCTGGGACACAATAACCTTGAGCATGAGCATCTTGAACCTGTAAGTCTTCAGAGTACAGTTCAGAGCCTGCCAGTTGGGAACAACAAAATATCAGCTGTAAAAGCCAGTGTCCCACTCTGGGAGGGGAACATGCCCTATGACTCCTTTCCTCAGGAGCGAGAGAAGTTCCCCTTGGAGGAACACCGCCTGGTGCCTGCCAACGATCATGGGCAACACACCCTGAAAACGTGGAGGACGGGAGGTGAACTGGATCCTGTACCCTTTTTCTACAGTACCTAGGACCCAATGAGACACACCTGGCAGAAGTTTCCATGCTGCCCAGTTGTCTGATAGTGGTGTCACAACCTTGCGCAGACTTTCTGGGTGCCCTGAAACAGCACACTGGCAGGTGCTAACCCAGGGAGATTCATGCAAGAAAGAGGAGCAGGCACAGACCCTACTGCTCCCCAAAATGCCGGAGGCGGCGGGACAGGCAGTAGGGGAAGCCTTCCTGAAGGGATGCTCCTAGGAACCCCAGCCCTCAGGCATTGGGTCTGGGCCCAGGGACGCGGGCCGGCCTCCCTAGTCTTAGACGGGAGGCACGGGCAGCCACACTAACCCTCCTTACTGCCCTGAGTGAGCTAGGAGGGGTTTGGGTGTGGCTGGAAGATGACCCAGGCTGCTTGCTGCAATGAGGGAGAAACTCCCTGAATGCCGATGACTGGCATTTTACCTCCTGTTGCCTGTCGATGACAGTACTCACTGCGTCACCGAACAAGCCCTGAGATGACACCGGGGCGTCCAGGAGAGAGGACCTATCCTTATCTTTAATATCAGTTAAATTGAGCTACAGGTGCCTCTCTGTGGCAACCAGCGCAGCCATTGCATGGCCTATGGAGCGGGCTGTCTGCTTTGTGGCACAGAGTGTAAAGTCAGTGGCTCGGTGGAGCTCAGAAACTACCTGAGGTCCCAACCCCTGGCCACCATTGAGCTCTGTCAGCAGGTCAGCCTGGTAGGCCTGCAAAACTGCCATGGTTTGCATGGCCGTACCTGCTTGGCTTTCTGCCTTGTACGCCTTACCCACAAGGGCTGAAGTAGTCCTACAAGGCTTGGTTGGAAGGGCAGGTTTCCTTCATGCGGGCGATGTAGGTGAGAGAGAGCCCGCAAGCGTCTCTTCAATCCCAGGCATTGCCCCATGACTTTCAAGCCCTTTAATAGCTGAATAGTCAGACATGACGGGGAAAAAAGACATGCTGAAAATGGATTCCCCCAAGACCTTGACACCTCCGCATGGAGGTCTGGGAAAAATGGCAGTCGCCTGTGTGATGGTGGCCTGCAGCCTGAAGTCAGAAAGTGGTCGTCTAGCTTAGAACGGACGGCACTAACTTTTACTTCAGGCCAATCTAGACGTAACCTAGACACAGTGCGTGTCACCACCTCGAGGAGCTCCTCGAACACTGAACACCACAGAAAGCCCCTCCCCACCCTCACCGAGCTCCTCAGAGCCGACGTGGAAAGCAGCATGCTCTCTTCTGAGTCGGGAGAAATCGTAGCACGAGCTCCCAAGACTGAAACCAAATGAACGGAGTCAGGGGAGAGGGCAAGAGAAAGGGAAATACTTGTCTTTTGCTCCGCTTCCGCTAACTCAACCTGCGAACCCCATGATCGATGCTGCCGCACTGCCTCGGTGGAAGTGGGACCGACCAGGCATGCTCCTCTCCCAAACAAACAACCCAAAAAGAGTGCATGTCATCCCCCGAGATAAAGCGAAAAAAGGGAACCAGAGTTTGCTTCAGCTTGAGGTCACGAACAGATTGCCGCACATTGTCCTTTATCAAGATTGCCCATTTATCACAGCAAGTCTTCCAGGTCTTGAAGCAGCAAAACAGCCCCAGACCATCACACTACCACCACCATATTTTACTGTTGGTAAGAAGTTCTTTCTCTGAAATGCACTGTTACTCTGTTACTTTTACAACAGATGTAATGGGACACACACCTTCCAAAATGTTAGACTTTTGTCTCGTCAGTCTACAGAGTATTTTCCCAAAAGTCTTGGGGATCATCAAGATGTTTTCTGGCAAATCTGAGACTGAGCATTTTTGCCCAGTCTCTGTCTAATGGTCGAGTCATGAACACTGACCTTAACTGAGGCAAGTGAGGCCTGCAGCACTTTGGATGTTGCTGTGGGGTCTTTGGTGACATCTAAAGATCGCTGAGCTCTTGGGGTAATTTTGGCCGGCCAGCGACTCCTGTGAAGGTTCACCAATGTTCCATGTTTTGGCCATTTGTGTATAACGGCTCTCACATTTTGAGGAGCTTTTGGTGTACTTCACTTTGTCAGTCAGGTCTTATTTAAGTGATTTCTTGATTGTGAACAGGTGTGGCAGTAATCAGGCCTGGGTGTGGCTAGAGAAATTAAACTCAGGTGTGATAAACCACAGTTATGCTTTAACAGGGGGAGGGCAAACACTTTTTCACACCACTGTCACAACACACAAAACACACCTGACATGCTGTCTCTAACACACTCTTACTGTATCGCAGGTACACGTTTACAGGGATTTACACGTTCGAGTCTCTCACAAAGATTGTGGCTCGAGGATTTTGTATAGACGGCTTTACGTTTCTCAGAGATCCCTGGAACTGGCTGGATTTTATGGTCATCTCCATGGCGTAAGTACACACACACACACACACACACACAGAGAGAAAGAACCATGCGGTAGAACATCACTCCTATATATAAAACATAAAACATTTCTGAAGCTCTGAGATTTTGCTTCCAGTCTGAAGCAACATGATGAAATCACTGACGTAGAGAACAGGATGGACGTTCAGATGGACCTGAAGGACACGCGAGCACAAAATGTCCTGTCTGAAATATAATCCAATATTCCACAGCAGCACCCTGACCTCTGCTCAGGTTCCCTCAGCTTATCAATGCCAAGAGATCCCTTTAGCATAGGAGTGTGTATGTGTGCGCCTTTTTTGTATGTGTATTGAAGTTTTTAGAAACCTTTTGTGTGATGTTACAAGTCAATGTTCTTTTGTTTCATTTCATTTTAATCTATTAACAATTCTGTTCTATAAAGACTGTTCTATTCTCTTGTATACCTTATTCTATTCTGTTCTGTTCTATATTGAGTCCCAGCAGTCTCCATACTCAGGGGAAATTCAAATGTGACTGTATTTACAGTAGCTCCTCTACATGATTTTTTTTGTTGTAAACACACACAGAGTCAGTGTCTCACTGATGATGTATTCATATGTATTCATCTAACCCTCAACGCTGGTGTTCCTCATGTACCTGCACTTACATTGCCTTCCTTTCCATGATCATTGCACTGGATCGTTCCTGCTACATCATCACCTGAAAAAATAAATTACATATTTATGTAAAGATAGGGGGGCACGGTGGCTTAGTGGTCATCACGTTCGCCTCACACCTCCAGGGTTGGGGGTTCGATTCCCACCTCCGCCTTGTGTGTGTGGAGTTTGCATGTTCTCCCCGTGCCTCGGGGGTTTCCTCCGGGTACTCCGGTTTCCTCCCCCGGTCCAAAGACATCCATGGTAGGTTGATTGGCATCTCTGGGAAAATTGTCCGTAGTGTGTGTGTGTGTGAGTGAATGAGAGTGTGTGTGTGCCCTGTGATGGGTTGGCACTCCGTCCAGGGTGTATCCTGCCTCGATGCCCGATGACGCCTGAGATAAGCACAGGCTCCCCGTGACCCGAGAAGTTCGGATAAGCGGTAGAAGATGAATGAATGAATGAATGAATGTAAAAATCATCATTTTTTTTGTTAAAACATTTATTCGTCTGACATATGGAGACTCTTTGGACTATTCTATTCTATTCTATTCTATTCTATTCTATTCTATTCTATTCTATTGGTTTTTATACTTCATTTTTGTTCTCTGTGATTCTCTCTCTCTCTCTCTCTCTCTCTCTCTCTCTCTCTCACTCTCTCTCTCTCTCTCTAACCCATGCCTGTTGCGATCCATTCTGCAGGTATATAACAGAGTTTGTAAACCTAGGCAATGTGTCAGCTCTGCGCACGTTCAGGGTGCTGAGGGCTTTGAAAACTGTTGCTGTGATTCCAGGTAAGAGTCGAGCGGGTGGAGAGCGTCGCTCGCTGTGTCTCGGGCTCCTCTCCTCTTCTCTTCTTCCTTCCTTACTTCCTTCCTTCCTTCCTCTGCTCTCCTGTTGTGTTGTGTGCTGGTGTTCCTCCTCTCGTTGGACAGGCCTGTGTGTGACGTGTCCTCTCCCGGTTCTGTGCTGGTGGTAGTGGTGTGTCGTGTGTAGTGTTTTGTGTGTGTTGTGTCATCGTGTTTGTTCTGTGTGTGATCCTCCCTTGTTACAGATATGTAACAGAGTTTGTGGACCTCGGGAATGTGTCCGCCCTGAGAACCTTCAGGGTTCTACGAGCTCTCAAAACTATTTCTGTCATACCAGGTGAGAAAGCGTTTAAACACGAAGGCTGAGCTGCTTCTCACGCTGACGCAAACAACTACTCTCAATTATTATTATTATTATTATTATTGCTCGAATTATTTTTGATAGTCCCCTTTTATGAAAAGCAGATGCTGGAGAAATTATACCTTTATTTTTCCAGATTAACTTCTTTTCTTTCTTTTTTTAACCTACTGAAAAATCAAAAATGGTAGTGATACATTTTTGATAGGCTTTGCAGTCTGCTGTAAACCACTGACTCCAGCAGATTAACTCTGTTTCACACACATTCATTTCACACCTGAGTGTGTTCGTGAATATTGGGTTCATTTTCGGACTAAAATCAGAAATCTGAATCTGAGCTGATTTAAATGAATACGTTCAGATTAAAATTGAGTTTGTGAGTTTCAGAAAGTACATTTATGTAAATAAAACTAAACATTTTTAAATATTACGTTTTTTGTAGCGTTTTGCTCTGCAGTTAGTGATCTTACAATCTAGATACTTAAATAATTCAATCTTTAAATCTTAAATAATAAAAATACACTTTTATTAATAAATCTAAACATCACTGAACCATATTATCTCATTGTCTCAATATATTATCTAATAGGCTCAATATATTTTCTCAAGGACTCAATATGTTGTCTCATGGCCTTATTATTTTATCTCGTGGCCTCAGTATATAATCTCATGGTCTTAATATATTATTTCATGGCCCAGTATCTCATGGGTGCAATATATTATCTCGTGGCCTCAATATATTTTCTTACGGGCACAATATGTTATCTCATGGCCCAGTATTTCATGGATGCAATATATTAATTTGTGGTCTCAATATATTATCTCATGGGCTTAATAATTTATCTCATGGCCTCAATATATTATTTCATGGGTTTAATATATTATCTGATGGTCCAGTATCTCATGGATGCAACATATTATCTTGTGGCCTCTATATTACCTCATGTCCTCAATAAAAAAAATATAATTTTTTTTTATTTACGGGCTAAATATATTATCTGATGGCCCAGTATCTCAAGGGATCAATATATTATCTCATGGCCCAATATCTCATAGGCTGAATATGTTCAGTATATAACCGCATGGCCTCAGTATCTCATGGCCTCAGTATATAACCGCATGGCCTCAGTATCTCATGGCCTCAATATATTATCTCATGTCATCAGTATCTCGTAGGCTTACTATATTATCTCATGGCCTCAGTATCTTATAGGTTGAATATATGATATGGTGGCCTCAGTATGTCAGTATCTCATGGCCTCAATATATTATCTCATGGGCTTGATAATTTATCTCATGACTTCAATATATTTTCTCATGTCTCAGTACCTCATTGGCTCAATACATCATCTTGAGGTCTCAATATATTATCTCATGCCTTCAGTATATTATCTCATGGCTTCAATATATTTTCTCATGGCCCAGTATTGCATGGACTTTATGTATTATCTCATGGCCTCAATATATTATCTAATGGCCTTAGTATATTTTCTAATGACCCAGTGACCTCAATATATGTAATCATAACCTCAAAATTTTATCTTGTAGCCCACTATCTCATGGGCGTAATATATTATCTCATAGCCTTGATATATTATCTCATGGCTGTGTGTGTGCGTGCATTTCTTTACAGTGTGTCAACATATAGCTTTAACACCAAATCATGTTATGAGATGTCAGTAGCATTCGTTTATAGACAATAAAACATGCTGAATAAGACTGCCAAGCCTAAACCTACACCTTTCTGCTGCATGATGCCTCCTGAGACTGAGCTT
>NC_062522.1:1058683-1081183 GCF_022655615.1 Tachysurus fulvidraco | reverse complement strand
GTGATGACGCTGTATAGAATAAAATTCACTGGTACTTAGTTACAGGAATGTTACTAATCCTCAGGGTCAGGTGGAGAAGCGTTGATCACCACTTCAGCTGTCTGTCTTTCTTACAGACCCTTCGAGCTGCAGGAAAGACCTACATGATCTTCTTCGTGCTGGTGATCTTTGTGGGTTCCTTTTACCTGGTGAATCTGATCCTGGCTGTAGTGGCCATGGCCTATGAGGAGCAGAACCAGGCCACCATGGAAGAGGCTGCGCAGAAAGAGGAAGAGTTTAAAGCCATGTTGGAGCAGCTCAAGAAACAGCAGGAGGAAGCTCAGGTGAGCACTGACTCAGGGGTGGAGCTTTTTTTGTGATGTCACTAAACTTCAGGCCCCGTGTACTTCAAACCAAACTTGTGATATGGAGATTATCAGATGATGTAGCATAAGTCTACAGACAGTGCACTGAAGTAGACAGGTGACAATGAAATAGATTCTGATGTTTTATAAAACAGGGATATCATGATTCAAATTCAGTCTCTGATTCTGAATAATATAGCTAAGTTACAGCTTTTATTTTTATGATATAAGGCTATTAGGGAAAGACGTTTTTATTCCTCTGTATAAACGCACACATGTTTAATGTCCACACCAAACATCAGACTATAGTAACCAGTCAGTAACCACTGACTACAGTAGAGAATGACCATCAGGTTAGAGCTGCCAGAAAGGCTACAATACTCATGTATGTCTGTATTAATGTTGTGAACACAAAAGCATCTCAGAATGGATAAGACATTGAACATTAAAGTGGATGAGCTAGAACAGCTGCACTGGGCATAGAATCACAGCCTAGTGTGGAGTGGTAGTGTGGGGAATGTGTGGGGTGTAGTGTTTGGTGTAGTGTGAGGAATGTGTGGGGTGTAGTGTGAGGAATGTGTGATTTGTAGTGTGGGGAATGTGTGGGGTGTAGTGTGGGGAATGTGTGAGGAATGTGTGGGGTGTAGTGTGGGTAATGTGTTGGGTGTAGTGTGGGGGGGTGTAGTGTTGGGTGTAGTGTGGGGGGTGTAGTGTTGGGTGTAGTGTTGGGTGTACTGTTGGGGGGTGTAGTGTTGGGTGTACCTGTGGGTGTCGTGGTTTGGGGGGGGTCGGTCTTGGGTGTAGTGTGGGGGTGTCGTGTTGGGTCTAGTGTGGGGGGGTGTCGTGTGGGGGTGTCGTGTTTGGGGTGTAGTGTTGGGGGGTGTCGGTCTTGGGGTGTCGTGTGGGGGGTGTCGTGTTGGTCTCGTGTGGGGGGTGTCGTGGGGGGTGTGTACGTGTTGGGTGTAGGGTGGGGTTGTAGTGTTGGGGTGTAGTGTGGGGGGTGTAGGGTGGGGTGTAGTGTGGGGGGGTGTAGGGTGGGGTTGTCAGTGTAGGGTGTCGGGTGGGGTGTAGTGTTGGGTGTAGGGTGGGGGGTAGTGTTGGGTGTAGGGTGGGGGGGAGTGATGGGTGTAGGGTTGGGTGTAGTGTTGGGTGTAGTGTGGGGGGTGTAGGGTGGGGTGTAGTGTGGGGGGTGTAGGGTGGGGTGTAGTGTAGGGTGGGGTGTAGTGTTGGGTGTAGGGTGGGGTGTAGTGTAGGGTGTAGGGTGGGGTGTAGTGTAGGGTGTAGGGTGGGGTGTAGTGTAGGGTGGGGTGTAGTGTAGGGTGGGGTGTAGTGTTGGGTGTAGGGTGGGGTGTAGTGTAGGGTGGGGTGTAGTGTTGGGTGTAGGGTGGGGTGTAGTGTAGGGTGGGGTGTAGTGTAGGGTGGGGTGTAGTGTAGGGTGTACCTGGGATGTGGTCATGAAAGTGCTGCAGAAACATCTACAGGAACTGTGTGGTACAGTTACATGTTAACATGGAGCAACGTTCTTAAACGAAGGTTTCCAACATCTTGTGGAATCTGTGCCATGAAGGTCTGAGGTTAGAACAGGAGTAAAGTGAGGAATGACCCAGAGCTCATGTAGTGTTCCTAATAAAGTGGCCTTCTCTAATCTGTTGTTAATGTTCTTCTTGTCCTGGATTTCAGGCCAACGCCATGGCCACGTCAGCAGGGACAGTATCTGAGGATGCCGTGGAGGATGACAGAGGTGGACATCTGTCACGCAGCTCCTCCGAGGTGTCCAAGCTGAGCTCTAAAAGTGCCAAGGAGCGACGGAACAGGAAGAAAAAGTGGAGGAAAGAGCAGGAGAAGGAGAAAGGAGACAGTGAGAAAGTGGTGAAATCCGAGTCAGACGACGGCAGCAAGAGGAGTCGCTTCCGTTTCCCTGACAACCGGCTGCACAGAAAGACCTCTATCATGAACCAGGTAAAAAGCAGGAGGAGGACTAGTGGGAATTGAACAAAACTAAGCAGACATTTCTCCCTCCATCCCCTGGTGCCTGATGATGTCTAAGATAAACTTGACAGATTGGAAACAGTGCTCCAGAGAATTCCCACCTTCTTCTGTTATATGTGTCGGAATAATTTACACCGGAAGCCAGAACAAATAACAGTTTTAGTCTCCATGTGTAGAAATGAGCTCACACATGTGGAGCATTGCTAAAGCCTTATTGGGCTGGTGTTGCTTTTTTCTCTCCTTGTTCATCTCTTTTATTTGTTGTGTTGTGGTGATCAGGCTGTAGATCTTTCTCTGGGGCTGTTAATAAATAATAATAGCTGCAGTGGATTGTTGATTGGAGTAAATTCAGGTTCCTCCCAGTGTGGCTCAGCCTCCTGTATTGTGTGCTTTAATGCATATTTTTGCTGAATCATCGTCCATTTGCCGAATGCCAAAGTGCATCAGGCTTCAAAATCCAGAGATCAGATGAAGTGTTTGTCTGTTCGTTTATCTGCACTAATGATAATGGTTTGTTTTCAGTTTGTCTACAGATGTGTGAAATATCATTAGTATTAGTGATCTGTTGTGTTAGTGCTAGTGTTAGTGATCTGTTGTGTTAGTGTTAGTGATCTGTAATGTTAGTACTAGTGTTAGTGATCTGTAGTGTTAGTGCTAGTGTTAGTGATCTGTAATGTTAGTGCTAGTGTTAGTGATCTGTAGTGTTAGTGATCTGTAGTGTTAGTGTTAGTGATCTGTAGTGTTAGTGCTAGTGTTAGTGATCTGTAGTGTTAGTGCTAGTGTTAGTGATCTGTAATGATAGTATTAGTGTTAGTGATTTGCGGTGTTAGTGTTAGTGATCTATAAAGTTAATGCTAGTGTTAGTGATCTGTTGTGTTAGTGATATTTAGTGTTAATGATCTGTAGTGTTAGTTATTTGTAGTGTTAGAGTTAGTTATAGTGATCTGTAGTGATAGTGATCTTTAGTGTTCGTGTTAGTGATCTGTAGTGTAAATGTCAGTGTTCTGTAGTGTTAGTGGTAGTAACAGTGTTAGTGATAGTGTTAGTGATGCCTAGTGTGTGTTAGTAATCTGTAATGTTAGTGATAGTGATAGTGTTAGTGATGTCTAATGTGTGTTAGTGATCTGTAATGTTAGTGATAGTGTTAGTGATGTCTAGTGTGTGTTAGTGATCTGTAATGTTAGTAATAGAGTTAGTGATAGTGATGTCTAGTGTGTGTTAGTGATCTGTAATGTTAGTGATAGAGTTAGTTATAGTGATGTCTAGTGTGTGTTAGTGATCTGTAATGTTAGTGATAGTGTTAGTGATAGTGATGTCTAGTGTGTGTTAGTGATCTGTAATGTTAGTGATAGAGTTAGTGATAGTGTTAGTGATAGTGATGTCTAGTGTGTGTTAGTGATCTTTAATGTTAGTGATAGTTTTAGTGATAGTGATGTCTAGTGTGTGTTAGTGATCTGTAATGTTAGTGATAGTTTTTAGTGATAGTGATGTCTAGTGTGTGTTAGTGATCTGTAATGTTAGTGATGGAGTTAGTGATGTCTAGTGTGTGTTAGTGATCTGTAATGTTAGTGATGGAGTTAGTGATGTCTAGTGTGTGTTAGTGATCTGTAATGTTAGTGATAGTGTTAGTGATAGTGATGTCTAGTGTGTGTTAGTGATCTGTAATGTTAGTGATGGAGTTAGTGATGTCTAGTGTGTGTTAGTGATCTGTAATGTTAGTGATAGTGTTAGTGATAGTGATGTCTAGTGTGTGTTAGTGATCTGTAATATTAGTGATAGTGTTAGTGATAGTGATGTCTAGTGTGTGTTAGTGATCTGTAATGTTAGTGATAGAGTTAGTGATAGTGATGTCTAGTGTGTGTTAGTGATCTGTAATGTTATTGATCTGTAGCATTTCTGTTCGGGATCTGTAGTGTAGTGTTAGTGATTTGTAATGTTAGTGATCTGTAGTGTTAGTGCTAGTGTTAGTGATCTGTAGTGTTTGTGTTAGTGTTAGTGATCTGTTGTGTTAGTGCTAGTGTTAGTGATCTGTTGTGTTAGTGTTAGTGATCTGTAATGTTAGTACTAGTGTTAGTGATCTGTAGTGTTAGTGTTAGTGATCTGTTGTGCTAGTGTTAGTGATCTGTTGTGTTAGTGCTAGTGTTAATGATCTGTTGTGTTAGTGTTAGTGATCTGTAATGTTAGTACTAGTGTTAGTGATCTGTAGTGTTAGTGCTAGTGTTAGTGATCTGTAATGTTAGTGCTAGTGTTAGTGATCTGTAGTGTTAGTGATCTGTAGTGTTAGTGTTAGTGATCTGTAGTGTTAGTGCTAGTGTTAGTGATCTGTAGTGTTAGTGCTAGTGTTAGTGATCTGTAATGATAGTATTAGTGTTAGTGATTTGCGGTGTTAGTGTTAGTGATCTATAAAGTTAATGCTAGTGTTAGTGATCTGTTGTGTTAGTGATATTTAGTGTTAATGATCTGTAGTGTTAGTTATTTGTAGTGTTAGAGTTAGTTATAGTGATCTGTAGTGATAGTGATCTTTAGTGTTCGTGTTAGTGATCTGTAGTGTAAATGTCAGTGTTCTGTAGTGTTAGTGGTAGTAACAGTGTTAGTGATAGTGTTAGTGATGCCTAGTGTGTGTTAGTAATCTGTAATGTTAGTGATAGTGATAGTGTTAGTGATGTCTAATGTGTGTTAGTGATCTGTAATGTTAGTGATAGTGTTAGTGATGTCTAGTGTGTGTTAGTGATCTGTAATGTTAGTAATAGAGTTAGTGATAGTGATGTCTAGTGTGTGTTAGTGATCTGTAATGTTAGTGATAGAGTTAGTTATAGTGATGTCTAGTGTGTGTTAGTGATCTGTAATGTTAGTGATAGTGTTAGTGATAGTGATGTCTAGTGTGTGTTAGTGATCTGTAATGTTAGTAATAGAGTTAGTGATAGTGTTAGTGATAGTGATGTCTAGTGTGTGTTAGTGATCTTTAATGTTAGTGATAGTTTTAGTGATAGTGATGTCTAGTGTGTGTTAGTGATCTGTAATGTTAGTGATAGTTTTAGTGATAGTGATGTCTAGTGTGTGTTAGTGATCTGTAATGTTAGTGATGGAGTTAGTGATGTCTAGTGTGTGTTAGTGATCTGTAATGTTAGTGATGGAGTTAGTGATGTCTAGTGTGTGTTAGTGATCTGGAATGTTAGTGATAGTGTTAGTGATAGTGATGTCTAGTGTGTGTTAGTGATCTGTAATGTTAGTGATAGTTTTAGTGATAGTGATGTCTAGTGTGTGTTAGTGATCTGTAATGTTAGTGATGGAGTTAGTGATGTCTAGTGTGTGTTAGTGATCTGTAATGTTAGTGATGGAGTTAGTGATGTCTAGTGTGTGTTAGTGATCTGTAATGTTAGTGATAGTGTTAGTGATAGTGATGTCTAGTGTGTGTTAGTGATCTGTAATGTTAGTGATGGAGTTAGTGATGTCTAGTGTGTGTTAGTGATCTGTAATGTTAGTGATAGTGTTAGTGATAGTGATGTCTAGTGTGTGTTAGTGATCTGTAATATTAGTGATAGTGTTAGTGATAGTGATGTCTAGTGTGTGTTAGTGATCTGTAATGTTAGTGATAGAGTTAGTGATAGTGATGTCTAGTGTGTGTTAGTGATCTGTAATGTTAGTGATAGAGTTAGTGATAGTGATGTCTAGTGTTTGTTAGTGATATGTAATGTTAGTGATAGTGTTAGTGATAGTGATGTCTAGTGTGTGTTAGTGATTTGTAATGTTAGTGATAGAGTTAGTGATAGTGATGTCTAGTGTGTGTTAGTGATCTGTAATGTTAGTGATAGTGTTAGTGATAGTGATGTCTAGTGTGTGTTAGTGATCTGTAGTGTTAGTGATAGTGTTAGTGATAGTGATGTCTAGTGTGTGTTAGTGATCTGTAATGTTAGTGATAGAGTTAGTGATAGTGATGTCTAGTGTGTGTTAGCAATCTGTAATGTTAGTGATAGTGTTAGTGATAGTGATGTCTATTGTGTGTTAGTGATCTGTAGAGTTAGCGATCTGTAGTGTTAGTGTTAATAATTTGTAGTGTTGGTGCTAGTGATCTGTAGTGTTAGTGTTTAGTTTGTTTAGTTTGGGTTTGTTTGTGTTATCTGCTCTCAGAACATCTCTGGATGCTGCATCATCACCTGTGCTGAAAGCTGTGAGTCTGGGCTTCAGTAGAAGGAGATGTGGTCAGAATAGGGGGACGCCAGGGTTCTTCCGGCCCTTACTGAATTATTCATCTCAATTCTGTAAATCATTTATCTGCAGCTGAAAGCTTTAATATGGCCTGCACTTCTGGCAGAATGTTGTGATAGTGATCTGTAGTGTTAGTGATCTTTAGTGTTAGTGATAGTGTTAGTGTTAATGATCCATAGTGTTAGTGATATGTAATGTTAGTGATAGTAACAGTGTTAGTGATGTCTAGTGTGTGTGAGTGATCTGTAATGTTATTGATCTGTAGCATTTCTGTTCGGGATCTGTAGTGTAGTGTTAGTGATTTGTAATGTTAGTGCTCTGTAGTGTTAGTGATAGTGTTATTGATTTGTAGTGTTAGTGATCCATAGTCTTAGTGATCTGTAATGTTAGTGATAGTAATAATGTTAGTGTTAGTGATCTCTAGTTTTTGTTAGTGACCTGTAGTAATAGTGATAGTGATCTCTAGTATGTGATCTGTAGTGTTACTGATCTGTCACATTTGTGTTAGTGATCTGTTGTGTAGTGTTAGTGATTGTAATGTTAGTGCTAGTGTTAATGCTTGGTAGTATTGTGACCTGTAGTGTTAATGTACTGATAGTGTTATTGATCTGTAGTGTTAGTTTGAGTGATAGTGTTACTGGTAGTGATCTTTAGTCTTCGTGGTCTGTAGTGATAGTGTTCTGTGGTGTTAGTGTTAGTGATCTGTAGTGTTAATGATCTGTAGTTTTAGTGATTTGTAGTGTTAGTCTTAGTGATCTGTAGGTTATTGATTTGTAGTGTTACTATTAGTGTTAGTGATCTGTAGTGTTTGTGTTAGTGTTCGGTAGTGTTAGTCTTAGTGATAGTGTTAGTGATGTCTAGTGTGAGTTAGTGATCTGTAATGTTATTGATCTGTAGTGTTAGTGATAGTAGTATGTAGTGTTGGTGCTCCTGTTAGTGATCTCCAGTGTTAGTTTTAGTTATAGTGTTACTGGTAGTGATCTGTAGTGATAATGATCTTTAGTGTTAGTGTTAGTGTTAGTGATCTGTAGTGTTAGTGATTTTTAGTGTTAGTGATTTGTGGTGTTAGTCTTAGTGAACTGTAGTGTTATTGATATTTAGTGTTTATGTTAGTGTTAATGATCTGTAGTGTTAGTATTAGTAATCTTTAATGTAAGTGTTAATGATCTGTAGTGTTAGTGATTTGTAGTGTTACTATTACTGTTAGTGATCTGTAGTGTTTGTGTTAGTGTTCCATAGTGTTAGTCTTAGTGATATTCTGTTAGTGATGTCTACTGTGAGTTACTGATCTGTAATGTTAGCGATCTGTAGTGTTAGTGATTTGTGATGTTAGTCTTAGTGATCTGTAATATTAGTGATATGTAGTTTTGTGCTAGTGGTAATGATCTGTAGTGTTAGTATTAGTAATCTTTAGAGTAAGTGTTACTGTTAGTTATCTGTAGTGTTAGTGATCTTTAGTTTAGTTTTAGTTATAGTATTACTGGTAGTGATCTTTAGTGTTCATGATCTGTAGTGATAGTGTTAGTGAATTGTAATGTTAGTGCTAGTGTTATTGAATTGTAATGTTAGTGCTAGTGTTAGTGAATTGTAATGTTAGTGCTAGTGTTAGTGAATTGTAATGTTAGTGATCTGTAGTGTTAGTGACAGTGTCAGTGATCTGTAGTGTTAGCGTTAGTGTTGGTGATCTGTAGTGTTGGTGATCTGTAGTGTTAGTATTAGTTTTAGTGATTAGTGGTGTTAGTGTTAGTGATCTGTGGCATTAGTATTAATGATTTGTAATGGTAGTGATTTGTAGTGTTATTGCTAGTGGTAATGTTCTGTAGTGTTAGTATTAGTTATCTTTAGTGTAAGTGTTAATGATCTGTAGTGAGAGTGATCTGTTGTGTTAGTGTTAGTAATATTTAGTGTTAGTGATAGTGTTTGTGTTACTATTAGTGATCTGTAGCGTAAATGTTAGTGTTCTGTCGTGTTAGTGTTAGTGATGTGTAGTGTGTGCTAGTGATCTGTAATGTTCGTAATATTGTTAGTGATAGTGTTAGTGATTTATGTGATTACAGTTTATTACAGATATTCCAGGTGATTCCAGATGATAACAGGATCACAGTCACTTGAAGGTGATTTCAGGTGATTATCTTCTTTAACAGGTTCCTACTTGAGGTCATTGTGATGAGGAAACACTCTGGTATAGCGCTCTGTATAAAATGTTTAAGTCATAAAAGCGTTTACGTCTCTAAAGGTGAAGCAGGGAATTTACTTCTGATGTAGCAGCAATGCTTCTCCTTAAAGGTAGAAGGTGGTTATGATAGTGTTCTCTGCCCTCTTGGATGTACACTATTAGAGTAGAAGGTTCTTCCACGAGGTTCCTTGAATAGTTAAGGACTGCTTTCTCCGGGGAAGATGTCTAGTTCAGAACCCTTCATGTTGGTAAGAGGATGGAACTGTGGTGTTCTGGTGGCTTCAGATTGAGGAGAAAATCCAGAGGCGGATGAGACATTTTACAATTTTTTTCACTTTAAGGAAATGAAGGTGACCAAGAGCGACTCGTGTGTTATTATTACATTTATAACATTTATTTACAGAGCTTATTGCCTTAAACCAAGTCGAATGGATCTTTCATGTGTTTTTTTTTAATTCTTTATCCTAATGACTTCAGTTTGTGTTAACAGATTTAAGTTAATAAACGCTTGTGCTAGCTGAGTGTGAAATCGACTGATGAACGGCAGATTACGCTGTGTGTACTGTACGAGTGGAGGAGTAGGATTTGAGGGTGGAGTCATTAGTGGAACATTAGAAAGGGTCGTGTGTGAATTTGACTGGGATGAAATTTAAACAGATTTATTGAGATAATTTGATCTGATCTATTTTGTACATATTCTCTGAACCTTAAGGTGAGTGACGTTTTACTGTGAGGTTTCAGGTGTGGCATGTTTCATTAAATTCGTTTGATATTTTAGTCATCTTTGATTCAAGACCATCGTAGTCATACGTGTGTAAACTCACAGTCTCCACCTGAGAATACTGTAGCACTGGATGAAGGTTGATCTGAGGTTGTAGCTGAAGTGCTTTCTCTCTGATCTGTGTAGCAATGCAGATCTTAACCACTTTACCAGATCAATGGCACTCGTCTCTGTGAGGGAAGTGGAACAGTCTGAGCTGAGAGGACTCCTGGGCTCGTGGCTCTGCAGTGGTCAAGCAGCCCATTAGGGAGAAGCCACTCAGACCAACCGCAGTGAAAGTGCCTGCGCTAGCAGCTAGCATTCTGCACTATCAGTGAATTTCTGCAAGCAGCTAAACACTCTGCAGCATCACTCATTTCATCCACAACACTATGTCTCATCAGCACTTCTTTTACTATGTTCTGTGCTATGATATGTTGTGTGTTTTAGCTAATATAGCTAACATGAGTTTTAGCATTTAGAAAATAGTTCTTTAGTGGATAAAGTGCTGAGCATGAAAAAAACAAACACAATGATATTAATACAGAGTTCCTGAGGTCTAACGAGTCCCATAGCGCTGACCTTCCTCCTGTTTTGCATGGCATGAATGTGAGAGTAAAAAGTTATTTAGCAGAAAGTTTTTAAAAAAAATCTACACTTCAGTTTTGTTAAAGCGGTGATCTGGCACTTGTGTACACTTAGATGTTTTCTCATTTCAGCTTTAAAAATTATTGCGTGTTTATAAAAAAATGTTTCTAGAGATTCTGAATGTAATCATTAAAATTAGAACAGAAAAACATGAGAGCGGAGAAGCATAAACTGATGATTTTCTCTGTGTGTGTGTGTGTGTGTGTGTGTGTGTGTGTGTGTGTGTGTCTAGTCTTTGTTAAGTATACCTGGCTCCCCCTTCATGTCCCGCCATAACAGCCGCAGCTCCATCTTCAGCTTTAAGGGTCGTCCGCGGGACGTCGGCTCAGAGAACGAGTTTGCGGATGACGAGCACAGCACGGTGGAAGAGAGCGAAGACCGCCGAGGTTCCCTCTTCATCCCATACCGCCGCAACAGCTACAGCGGTTACAGCCAGGGCTCATCACGCATCAACCCTCTTGCGCCACACACGGGCTGCAAGAGGAACAGCACGGTCGACTGCAATGGCGTGGTGTCTCTGATCGGGCCCGGGCCCGGACGCCTTCTGCCTGAGGTGAAAATAGATAAAGCAGCTTCTGACGACAGTGTAAGGATGTCCGCAGGGGGAGTTAAAATATTGGCATGACGCCAGCGCCGTTGTTTATCCCAGTGCATTTTGACCACTGCTATCTCAGTTTCTGCCCTTGTTTCTTCCCTTCTTACCCTGCGCTCACCCCAGCAGCGATGAGACGTGACAAAACAGCAAAAATAAGTCATGACAATGAACGAAAGCTGAGTGTAGGTCCATGTGATGCAGTGTGAGGTGGAGCGAGAAATTTGTATTTCTGTTTAGTTACATGGTGAGCTGTTCTGATCTACATGAATATACAGTGTCTGTGTTGCAACCCTGAACAAACACCAGTGATTGTGTGAAGTCTTCTGTAGTCAGCTGTGTGTGGGATGTGGATCTCAGTTGTAGTTCAGTGGTTAAGGTGTTAAATCACTTATCAGAAGGTTGAGAGTTTGAATCTCAGGACCACCAAGCTGTCCTGCTGGGCCCCTGAGTGAGGCCCTCGAACCTCAGTTGTATAAATCTAGACATTGGGCATCTGCCCAATGCTGTTAGCTTGGTTCTACTGAAGGCACATGGAAAGTGCAGTAGTCTAAAGCTAAAGCCAGTGAGTTAAATCATCGCTGTTGGTGTGAACGCAGGGTTCCGTTACCCCCAAACTCCACTCTGACCAGTTTTCCTAAAATCCTTTACAGCTTATGTTCTCCATTCCAAACAAACAAATTTCTCTCCTTTCCCAACATTTACTGTCTACATTTCAGATAACTGAGGTAAACTAACTCTGTCATGTATTTTATAGTGTTCCCTAAACCACCCCATCTAAATATATTCTAAAGTCCACCATTTTACTTCTCCTCCTGCACTTCCTCTACTCTCCTTCACTTCAGAACCAGTCTACTGTCTCTGTCCTCTTTTTTCTGGCCTGGACTCCGTCTCTCTCCTCTTCCAGATTAGACGTGATGCAGCAGAAAACCTCTCCTAAACTTTCCAGTAACATCATTTTCCTCAACATAGCTAGCATGGTAGACTGACTTCTTTATAATCTCTACCCAGGCTTTACCTTTTTAATCTTCTCTGACTGAAGCATGATCTCAGGCCCAGCTGCCACACAACACCACCAGCACCACCAGCACCACCAGCACCACAACTGATGACCATCTGTGACCTAGAAGCTCCGTCTAGTTTCAGTGTGAATACATGTAACAGTTTATGGGGTTTCTACCTTAGTGCATTTAAACGTACAAACTTTCAGTAAACACACAAGACAGTATTGTCATCTATCTATCTATCTATCTATCTATCTATCTATCTATCTATCTATCTATCTATCTATCTATCTATCTATCTATCTATCTATCTATCTATCTATCTATCTATCTCTAAGAATCTGTAAGAATATCAATTATTATATCGATAATGATTGATAATCTATTATAAAAAAAAAACTGGTTACAGATGGAGGTGTGTGTGTGCGTGTGTGTGTGTGTGTGTGTGTGTGTGTGTGTGTGTGTGTGTGTGTGTGTGTGTTGGGGTGTTTTGGAGGCTGGGCCTTAATGTGTTTGTATTAACCTCCTTTCCTACTGTATGCATGTTTATGCATGTTTACTCTGTGATTTCGGCAGCGGTGTAAAAACATTTATTGTGTATAATCAACGTGTACAATCTGGCAACCGGACACATGGTGATGACTGTAGCACCAATGCTGATGTTGAGGTAGAAATGAGCAGCAGATATGGAGGTGCTGAGGACCAGAAGCTTGTTTAAATACACAGGAAGATGATGTAGCTGAGCTGTGCTAAAACATTCCAGTTTAAGGTTCAGTTTCAGTGTTAATGTAAACAGTTCAAAATGAAGCCTGATGTTTAGGTGGAAGGACTGCAGTGTGTTTATGTACGTGTGTGTGTGTGTGTGTGTGTGTGTGTGTGTGTGTGTGTGTGTGTGTGTGTGTGTGTGTGTGTGTGTGTTTAACTCAGCACAGTCAACTCAAACTCAGGGTCTGCTGCTATGATACAGACGTTTTTTTCATTTTTCATTATTTATGTATTATTTTGTTGTTGTTCTGTTGTCCTGTGGAAGAGACAGTAGTTCTGTATGTTAAGGATTCTCAAAGTGATTCTTGGAGTCAGATGTGTGGGCTGAAGCTCGGTGACGGACAGACTTGTGTATTTTGTTGTGATGAAGAGGATGCAGATGAATCTCATGCTGTCCTACAGTTTAGTGTGTGTGTGTGTGTGTGTGTGTGTGTGTGTGTTTGCCTCATCCTCATTCCTCCCTTTTGTGTACAGACGACTGAGGTGGATATGAAGAGGAAACACTCGGGATCTCTCATGGTGTCTGTGGATCAGCTGAACACGTCGTTCGGGCGTAAAGAGAGAGCCAACAGCGTGATGACTGTTATCACTAACACCCTGGTGGAAGGTACTTCAGCTTTCACTGAGTTTGTTCTGTATTTGAATCATTTTTTTAAACCCTGTGATTCTTTGCTGTTCCTCACACAGAGCTGGAGGAGTCTCAGAGAAAGTGTCCTCCATGCTGGTACAAGTTTGCCAACACGTTTCTAATCTGGGAATGTTGTCCTCTCTGGCTGAAAATTAAGGAGATTGTCAATCTGATAGTCATGGACCCCTTTGTGGATTTGGCCATTACTATATGTATCGTGCTGAACACTGTGTTCATGGCCATGGAGCACTATCCCATGACCGAGGAGTTTGCGGGGGTTCTAAGTGTAGGAAATCTGGTGAGTCACATGTCAGAAAGGGAAGATAAACCATTGTCCCAGTCTGCAGGGTGCAGAGAATATAAATCAGTATAAACACTGAGATTGGGATTATAAATCATTATAAACACTGAGATTGGGATTATAAATCATTATAAACACTGAGAGTGGGATTATAAATCATTATAAACAATGAGAGTGGGTTTATAAATCATTATAAACACTGAGAGTGGGATTATAAATCATTATAAACACCGAGAGTGGGATTATAAATCATTATAAACACCGAGAGTGGGATTATAAATCATTGTAAACACTGAGATTGGGATTATAAATCATTATAAACACTGAGAGTGGGATTATAAATAAAAACACCAGAGAGTGGGATTATAAATCATTATAAACACTGAGAGTGGGATTATAAATCATTATAAACACTGAGAGTGGGATTATAAATCATTATAAACACTGAGTGGGATTATAAAACACTATAAACAATGAGATTGGGATTATAAATCATTATAAACACTGAGAGTGGGTTTATAAATCATTATAAACACTGAGAGTGGGATTATAAATAAAAACACCAGAGAGTGGGATTATAAATCATTATAAACACTGAGAGTGGGATTAGAAATCATTATAAACACTGAATGGGATTATAAATCATTATAAACACTGAGAGTGGGATTATAAATCATTAAAAACACCAGAGAGTGGGATTATAAATCATTATAAACACTGGGATTGGGATTATAAATCAATATAAACACTGAGAGTGGGATTATAAATCATTATAAACACTGAGAGTGGGATTATAAATCATTAAAAACACCAGAGAGTGGGATTATAAATCATTATAAACACTGAGACTGGGATTATAAATCAGTATAAACACTGAGAGTGGGATTATAAATCATTATAAACACTGAGAGTGGGATTATAACTCATTATAAACACATAGTGGGATAACATACCTGTAATCTGTGTGTTAATATAACCCTGTGATTTGCAGATTATTTTACTGTCAGTAATCGTTGATTGTATTAAGAAGTGTGTGTCTGATGCAGAAGGTTTTAATGTCTCTTTCATCCTGCTTTTCTTCCTCTAGGTTTTCACGGGTATTTTCACAGCTGAGATGTTTGCAAAGCTGATAGCGATGGACCCGTATTACTACTTCCAGGAAGGCTGGAACATATTTGATGGCTTTATTGTGAGCCTGAGTCTGGTGGAGTTGGGGCTTGCTGATGTTGAGGGGCTGTCAGTGCTGAGATCCTTCAGATTGGTCAGTGTGTCTTTGTAAATCCTGATCCATCGTGTACAGTTTGTAATGTTATTAGGGGTCCAAGCACCTAGTATGACATAAGTCCTCATACCAAATAGACTCAAGAGGGCGCTACAGCAGGGTTTCCTTTTACAACTCCTGCTAGCTTAGATGATAAGTTCTTGAAGAATCTTAAGCAAAACAAATAAGCTTTGGAAGTGTTTTTTTTCTACACCTGCTTCAAAGATAATATTTTAAAATAAAGATTAAGTGTAGAAAGAAAAATAATCAAAAGGATTTTGTTATTCAGAGTGAATTTCCTTTAACGCAGTATCGCAATTCATAACAACGATGCTTAACAGGAAGCAGGCTGCTGAACGACTCTGACACGTGTTAGTGCTGGATGGTATTAGCTTAAATCTGAGCTTTATTCCTCTTCTGTTCTTCTTTAGCTGAGGGTCTTCAAACTGGCTAAGTCATGGCCCACCCTGAACATGCTGATCAAGATCATCGGGAACTCAGTGGGTGCTCTGGGAAACCTGACCCTGGTGCTGGCCATCATCGTCTTCATCTTTGCTGTGGTGGGCATGCAGCTGTTTGGGAAGAGTTACAAGGACTGTGTGTGTAAAATCGCCTCAGATTGTGTAATGCCACGCTGGCACATGCACGACTTTTTCCACTCGTTCCTGATTGTGTTCCGCGTGCTGTGTGGAGAATGGATCGAGACCATGTGGGACTGTATGGAGGTGGCGGGACAGAGCATGTGCCTCATTGTCTTCATGATGGTCATGGTCATCGGAAACTTAGTGGTCAGTTTAAATCTTCTCTCAGAGCTTCTTTACACTTTCACACTGCATAAGATGCTGATAACAAAAACACACAAACCTGTGTTGTGTAGAAAGGTCAGGGTTCAGGAGTAGGTTTAAGGGGAGGGGCTAGACAAGACTTCTGTTATATGTTAATGAATGAATTTATTTGAATTTCTCATCTAATCATGATACTGAGAACATGATACATGATACTGCTGTAGAAGCTCCAGACAAAGCCACTGGTTATTTCATGTTGGTCGTCCCTTAATCTCTATTTTAAAGCTATTGATTGTGCTGCTATACGCCACAGTCCTGCTGACGTCTCATCCGCTCTTCTGTCCAGGTTCTGAATCTGTTCCTGGCTCTGCTGCTCAGCTCGTTCAGTGCTGATAATCTGGCTGCCACGGATGATGATGGGGAGATGAACAACCTACAGATCTCCGTGATCCGGATTAAAAAGGGCATCGCCTGGTTCAAGATCCACATGCGGCTGCTGGTGGCTCACGTTCTGAAGAAGTCGCCTTTGGAAGACGAGGACAAGCCTTTGGATGACATGTATGAGAAAAAACTGAACATCATTGGCAACCACACAGGAGTGGACATCAAATGCGGTGATCTCGACTTCGCCAAGAACGGTAACGGCACCACCAGCGGCATCGGCAGCAGTGTGGGCAAGTACATGATCGATGAGGACCGCATGTCCTTCATCCACAATCCAAACCTGACCGTGCGCGTCCCCATCGCCGTCGGGGAGTCGGACTTTGAGAACCTGAACACGGAGGACTTCAGCAGCGAATCGGATGTGGAGAACAGCAAAGATGTGAGTAAGAGCAAAAGGACATGGGATGATGATGATGATGATGATGATGATGATGATGAAAATGATATCTGAATCATTGATACGATCCTTAACCATCCCAAGTCCCAAATAGTTGTTTTATTAATCTAGCACCGGGCGTGTCTGAGCAGTGGAAATTACAATTAGTAAATGACTTGATTTATATCGTGTTCTTGTCTTAAGTTCCTTGCTGGTTGCCATGGCAGCGACAGGCTTGTGCGAGATCCACAGATATCCGCTCATATCTACACGTTAGTGATGGGATGTATACAAAACCACCCTTAAGACCAAAAATCCTGTATGAGATCCTGCCTGTGTGTTATATCACCTCCTGTGGTGTCAGAAAAAAAGCGTACTGAGATCTAACCATAAAATGACCAACAAACACTTTTACATGTAAAGACTTCAGCAGGACAGAATTAGTAATGACTCTGACCCATTAGTTCCTCAGGAGCTCTTAGTTACACTATTATAATCTGTTGTAGAAATGACATTATTTACATTTACACTTTACATCATTTCCTGAAATTTTATGATGAAAAGGAAACATCCCACATTCTTTACTGTCTCTCACCTCATCAATTTACATCTTGTGTCCAAACCACACACTTGTGCACTATTCTACATCATCATCCAGGTGTAAATAGTGAGTCATGTGTTCACACTGAAAGCTGAGCAAGAAGCAGATCACTTCAAGTGTGAATGCTGGATACTCACCGCTTTGCTTGTGTAGAGGAAGGGGGCAGGGCTACAGGGGCTGGTGTAGAGGAAAGGGGCAGGGCTACAGGGGCTGGTGTAGAGGAAGGGGGCAGGGCTACAGGGGCTGGTGTAGAGGAAGGGGGCAGGGCTACAGGGGCTGGTGTAGAGGAAAGGGGCAGGGCTACAGGGGCTGGTGTAGAGGAAGGGGGCAGGGCTACAGGGGCTGGTGTAGAGGAAGGAGGCAGGGCTACAGGGGCTGGTGTAGAGGAAGGGGGCAGGGCTACAGCTGCTGGTGTAGAGGAAGGGGGCAGGGCTACAGGGGCTGGTGTAGAGGAAGGGCTGGTGTAGAGGAAGGGGGCAGGGCTACAGCTGCTGGTGTAGAGGAAGGGGGCAGGGCTACAGGGGCTGGTGTAGAGGAAAGGGGCAGGGCTACAGGGGCTGGTGTAGAGGAAGGGGGCAGGGCTACAGGGGCTGGTGTAGAGGAAGGGGGCAGGGCTACAGCTTCTGGTGTAGAGGAAGGGGGCAGGGCTACAGGGGCTGGTGTAGAGGAAGGGCTGGTGTAGAGGAAGGGGGCAGGGCTACAGCTGCTGGTGTAGAGGAAGGGGGCAGGGCTACAGGGGCTGGTGTAGAGGAAGGGGGCAGGGCTACAGCTGCTGGTATAGAGGAAAGGGGGCAGGGCTACAGGGGCTGGTGTAGAGGAAGGGGGCAGGGCTACAGGGGCTGGTGTAGAGGAAGGGGGCAGGGCTACAGGGGCTGGTATAGAGGAAAGGGGGCAGGGCTACAGCTGCTGGTATAGAGGAAAGGGGGCAGGGCTACAGGTGCTGATGTAGAGGAAAGGGGCAGGGCTACAGGGGCTGGTGTAGAGGAAGAGGGAGGGCTACAGCTGCTGGTGTAGAGGAAAGGGGGCAGGGCTACAGGGGCTGGTGTAGAGGAAAGGGGCAGGGCTACAGGGGCTGGTGTAAAGGAAGGGGGCAGGGCTACAGCTGCTGGTGTAGAGGAAGGGGGCAGGGCTACAGGGGCTGGTGTAGAGGAAAGGGGCAGGGCTACAGGTGCTGGTGTAGAGGAAAGGGGCAGGGCTACAGGGGCTGGTGTAGAGGAAAGGGGCAGGGCTACAGCTGCTGGTGTAGAGGAAAGGGGCAGGGCTACAGCTGCTGGTGTAGAGGAAAGGGGCAGGGCTACAGGGGCTGGTGTAGAGGAAAGGGGCAGGGCTACAGCTGCTGGTGTAGAGGAAAGGGGCAGGGCTACAGCTGCTGGTGTAGAGGAAAGGGGCAGGGCTACAGGGGCTGGTGTAGAGGAAAGGGGCAGGGCTACAGCTGCTGGTGTAGAGGAAAGGGGCAGGGCTACAGGTGCTGGCGTAGTGGAAAGGGGCAGGGCTACAGGGGCTGGCGTAGTGGAAAGGGGCAGGGCTACAGGGGCTGGTGTAGAGAAAACATTTTCCAGATTTTTTACAAACATATTTTAAATGTGCTTTATTTTTGAACATTTTCTGCTCCGTCACCTCACAGGCTTTGAGCTCATTCACCACTGACTAGGAAACTGCATCTACATCCTTTTAGAAGGAAACTGTAGAGTTTCTTTGGAAAAGATTTGACCCTTCTAACACTCATACACTTAACCCTAGAGTAGAGAGTGCAGATTGTAAGGGTGTAGTGTGGTGTAGGTCATTTGGGATGCAGCTTAGTTCTGTTACTTCACATTGTATGAATGGTGGAGTTTCATTTATCACTCTTGTTGGAATAAATATTATGTAGCTGAATTATTTCTAGTCATTAGACATTTTACTCAGTTCCAATTTGATAGTGTCGTTATTCAACATGTTGCTTCTGTTAAAGTCATTTTAAACCTTTAAATTATGTTGAATTTCATTTTAAAGTCTGAATTATTAGATCAGTTTGTCTGGATTTGGCTGTAGGCGATGTTTATTATTTTATTAGTGGTGATGTGTTGAGTGTTGAGATGTTGAAGTCACCAGTGTAACTGTTCACCATCAGAGCCGTGTCTCTGCGCTCGCTTGCCTGAGGTCGTGTCACCATGTGCAGGAGTCTGGGAAGATTTCCGAGTGTAATTTCCCTCATATGAAGCACTTCAAGTCAAGAAGCTTTTATTGTCATTACAACCATATATAGCTGTTACAGTACACAGTGACATGAGACAACGTTTCTCCAGGATCAGGGTGCTACAGTACAGAAAACAAAGACAGAGCTATAAGGACTTAGTAATGCCCCTTTTCCACCAAAAAGAACCGGGTGCTGGTTCAGAGCTAGCGCTAGTGCTGGTTCAAAGTTGGTTCCACTGGCGAACCTTCTAAGAACCGGTTTCCCTTTCCACCGGCTAGAGAGCATCACAGCGCCGAGTGTGACGTCACTGTATACGTGTCACGTGTCCCAGCAACGTTAGCGCAGCAGCGACAAACACAAACACAACAACAACAACGATGGCGGATGTTGCTTTACTGTTAATGCTCATGGCTTTGTGAACCTACATTAACATCCAAACGCGGCGAATAAAACGTGTACGTGTGGCTCCGTGTAATCTGTATAAACGGAGGTTGTAATCGATAAAGTACTTAACGTTGTTTTATCATTAACACAGAAAAAAAGTTAGCCTTAGCATGTAGCTACCTACTATCATGTGTGCTGATAATGTATCATATCGCGGTAAAGTAAAAGTGTATTAAACATTAGTATACTTAAGGTACATTATCAAATGCTCTAACAGTAGCCCCGCCCACAGCCCCGCCCACAGCCCCAGACACAAGCGGTTCTTAAGTCTAGACCAGCAACGTTTTGGTGCTACTTAAGAACCACTTTTCCTGGTTCGGAGCCGGTGCTTTGGCGGTCGAAACGGAAAGAACTGGTTCTAAATTAGGCTCCGAACCTGCACATTTGAACTGCCTCGGTGGTAAAGGGGCGTCCAGGGGCGTTCTAGCCCTTTATTAGGGTGGCTTCAGCCCCCTGTCTGTGATCTCAGTTACCCTAAATCTATAAGTATAATTTTTTACTTTCATAAATAAAAAATAAAAATGACATTAAAATGCAGGTCATGTCGTCGATGGGAAAGAAAATTATTTATTATCCAAGAGCGACTGTGCACGCGCAGTCAGAGCTGGAGGCGTTTATCTATAACGTTAATCGGCGGAAAGCCACAAAGACGGCAACCAAAAGCAGTGAAATGTCACTATTCTTATTACCAGAGTTGTCATATAATATATAATATAGAACTCTTCTTGTTTTAAATTCTCACTGAGGGATAAAACCCCCTAAAGATGAAACCCTAGAACTGCCCCTGTAAGTGTCCTAGATATGTACAGTACAAGACAATCAAGACAGTGCAGGACAAGAGACAGTGCAGGAAAATAAAAGACAATAAACAGAAACGATGCCAGTGTAAATATGTATATTCAACAATATTGTGTGTGCAGAAATACTGGAATGAACACAGTGTTATAGCAGCAGTTACCTGAGATAATCGACTGAAATGTGAGACAGAATGTGCAAAGAGCAAAAAACAGTTTGATATGATGATATTGGAAGAGTGCGTGTCTGTACAGTCCGTACAGTTGGTGTGTGTGTGTGTGTGTGTGTGTGTGTGTGTGTGTGTGTGTGTGTGTTGTGCTCGGTACAGTTCAGTTCGGAGTCTGACTTTGAGCTCATACACAGTTTTTCTTCAGACTGCTTTGTGACTCTGTTCCTTTTCTCGAGGCCTTTGAACTGGAAAACTCCAACGCTACTGACTTGCTGAACTGGCGCCTCTTTTAGCTGAAAATATGATGAATGTGTGTTTATTCTGCTCTACATGGAGGTGAAAATGGATCACAGTAACGGATGTTATTATTTTAGTTGAAAGAACTTTGAGTAAAATTTCGTACAGGACACTTCCACATGGGAAAGCTTTAACTCTGTGACTGAAATATGTTATACCTGGCAACCATACATCATAGAAACCAGTTAATATTATAATCAGGACTCAGGTCAGTGACTGTAAATATTAAAGGTGCGGTCTCCGATTTTTGAGAAATGCTTCAGAAAATGAGTCGGGCCGAATAATAAACAAAAATCAAAACAAACATGTAGCCAATGAGCAGAAAGGGGCGTGTCTTGTCGATATGGGCGGAGAGAGTGTTCGGTGCGCGTGTGTGACGTTAGCAGAAAGCGGTTTTAACATCGACATGGAGGATAAAAACAAAGAAAGAAAGAGAAGAAAGACTTACGATAAGGACAAGAAGTAGGACGTGTTAATATAGGATCAGCTTTCCAGCGCTGGAGAGAACTGAAGGAGCAGGAAGTTGGCCACATATTCACAGGTTGGAGTTTCCCGAGTCAATAACTCCTGAGCTAAACGCTGTTACTACACAAATAACACCTCTTTTCTATCGTAGTAATGTAGAGAGGCAGCTACAACCGCGTTTTGTGTAGTAACAGCGTTTAGCTCAGGAGTTATCGACTCGGGAAACTCCCACCTGTGAATATGTGGCCGACTTTACTTAAGACGCCGAGGCGCTTTTTTCCTTCTCGATAGGTGAGTAACGTTGGTTTTGCTTTGTTACACAGGACTAATATATGCCTTTGTCCTTTACATCATTATGCTTGTGTGGCATTTTTGCTTGTTTGTTTATCTACAATCGTATTGTTCTTCCCTTCAGCTATGATAAAGACACGTTTCTTTCTGTTAGTCGCCCGGGTTACGTATGTATGTGTGGGCGGAGCTATCGATACAGGGGCGGGACCCGTTTGGGTTAGGGGCGTGTTTGTTTTGGTGATTTTATATGTCAACATTGGCTTTCAAACAACGGAGACCCCACCTTTAACTTGACCTGTTACTCGTCTGATGTTCAACGTAATGACGGATCTCCTGTCTGATCTCCATCAAAGTAGCAGCAGATAAAACAACTCAGTCATGTCTTTGTGTAAACTCGGATATAAACACAGCCAGAGTGTGAAGCCAGGTGTGAGAAATGAGAACAGATTTTACGGCTGTACACGAGGTGTGTGTTTGTGGAGACGGCTCCGTAGGGGTGGAGGTGTTCGTGAATTATGGTTAAAACGTTACTGCTGCATCCACATCAGCGCAGGAGAGACAGCTGGATGGAGAAGTCTTCCCTCTGACCACATGATATCTAAAGTTCTGCAGTATGTGTGAGTAGATTAAAGCCGGTGAATTAAAACAGGACAGAGGTGCGGAGTCAGGAGGAGTAGATTACGGTGCTATCACGCAGCAGATTCACGCTGCGTAGGCGGTGCAGGCGTAGTGTTGAGCTCGGCTACTGCTGTGATTTATTGCCTCCCTGCTTCTGCTGAGTGCTTCTCCACTCAGAGCTTCTTTCGCTCAGCCAGAGAACAGTCGCAGTCCAGGACATGATGTAATGTTTCACTTTATTGCTTTGATTTCTTTCGATACTTTTGGATGTGTGTGAGTCTGAGAGGCAAATATACCAAAAGCAACACTTTATTAACGTTACCTATGGAACAGGTGACTTATTACACTGTAGTGAATATGACAGT